>NW_026744144.1:0-3071 GCF_022355385.1 Mustela nigripes
TTTTTTTTTTTTTTTTGGTGTTTTTAAATTTTGGAAATGCACGCATTAACCCTATATGGTTTACCCATAAAATGTTTTGGCATCACCCCATAAGTTTCTTGACATTCCTTTGTTCATGGCTCTTTCTGCTTTTTCTTTGGATTTTCTTTCTTGCATTCATTTCTAGCTTGTGACATGTTGCGTTTTCCAACTTTTAGTGTTTGACTGTATGTCCAATTTGAAAGTGATATCTTCCCGTTATCATACCTTCATGATCACAAGTGCACAGGATAGGTTTTGACTTCTCTTCCATTAATTACCCCTCGTTTTGGACTCCAGCCCATGACCTGTGATATACAAAGTTCGGTCTGCCTTTGGGAAGTACATATCTTATGCTCCGCAGTTACGCAACCTTACTCATGGATCCCCAACACTCAAGTGGTCTAGAGAGCCAATGTGGATGTTTGTTATCCCTTACCACCTTTCCATCCAGATGATCTGTGCTGTACTTAACGTGGATATCATAGTCCCCAACAATATTGGATTAAAGACCATATCTCCCTTCCTCTCTGTTCATATGCTTCCAACGTTTAGATACACCCATGTTTTTGGTGTATATGTTGGCAATTCTTCCAGGTTTCTGGTGTTTGGATGCTCCATCAAGACAAAATATTTTCTTCTAATCTTTTGTCTCTCGGAGGCATAAAATCGCTCCATTTGATGAAGGCACAGTCACTTTGGCTCTCTTCCCCTTGGCAATAGTGTAACCTACGTCTTCCCAATATCTTCGCTTTCAAGCCATATGTATCTTTATATTCGAAGGAAATTTCCTATTGTAAACAGAAGGTCGAGGTTTTTAATATTTGTTGTTTTCTTATGGACCTTTTTTGGATTTTTTTATGGTGATTTCAAGCACACTTATGAAGTGTTTGTATTGTCGTGAGACTTTAATCCTGAATACTGAATGAATTATTGATAGGTAAGTAGTTCACATTGTCATTTCGGTTGGCTTCTGACTTGGACTCTCTTTGCATTTCCCCTTTTTGGTATTTTTCTTTGGGGTTGCTTCCTTAGTGTGATTCTGACTCCTCTCCCTCTTTTGCGTGTCTTATCTGTGAGCGTGTTCAGGTGTGTGTGCATGTGCCAGTGTAAATGTGTGTGTGGTCAGTGTGTGTTTCACATAACACTTATAATTAAATTTCAAGAGATAAGAAATTGGTCTTTTAAGGTTAGCAAATGAATTTGAGATGCCTTGAAAAATCACATTCCATTCATTTCGGATCATCTTCTGCAAGGAACGTCTTCTATTTTCCTCTTTGAAAAACACGTATTCTCACAAAATTGCCTTCAAACAAACACCAATTTTGTGCCTCATAAGAGTTGATTTTTTGTCCCTATACCCCTTGCTTTTTCATATGTTTCTTGACTGTCTTGAGGCAGTGAAATCTTCTGGTTTTTGTCCTTCTGAGACAATTAGTCTGTTTTCTTTCTGAGAATGATAGATGTGATGAAGCCCAATGGTCTCCGCAACCCTGCCACATGAGACATGTGGAAGAATTCATTCTCGCTTATGTCTTAGTAAGAATTTGTGGTGACATGGAGGACCGTGAGATGGTAGTAGTGTCTAATGACCTCGTGTTTGTCTTCAGCCAAGAAAGCAACAGAAAGAAGACAACATAAACTGCAATGGGTTGGATATTGACCTGAAGCCTACAAAGTAATCTCCACAGCAAAGGGTAATGGAAGTTGCAGAGACTAAGGGAGAAGGTTGGAGACATGGTTCAGTGGAGATTTGTGTGGTTCATGCATCAGAGGGCAGAGATACCATTCAAAGGAAAAAGGCACAGGAAAGCAGGGCTCACTGGGAACCCACAAGGAAACTGTATCCCAGTGCCATTGGCTGTTATGAGTATAGGATCTGAAGGGCACAAGTTCTTGAAACACAAGTCGCGAGGTCTAGATTTTTCAAATCCGCAAATTGACAGACATCGGCTCGAAAGAACACCACGTTTTCCATGCATAGGACACCAAAAAGCTACCAGGTGCAGACAGCCTGGAGACAATGATCAGAATCAATACCAGGAGGAGCCGTGGGAAGATGGTGGGACCTGGCAGTGCATCCATGAGAGGCAGTTTTCGTGGAAATGACTCAATGGGGCATAAGAAAATTTGGGCTCTCTCACCAGCAGCATCAATACAGAGCTATTGGCCAAGAATACCAGTAAGGACATTTGCTGCCAAGCCTGCCAACACGAAATCCCAACAATGGAACACTTGAAGGACTGCAATCCTCAGTCCAAGATGCTTAGTCCATGGGGAACAGACTCTCCCATTGGGCACGAGAATAAAGCCTTGACCACATGCTCTCTTCTGTACACAGCATTGTGCAGGCCTGCATTCTTTTCAGTTGGTGGAATGGCTACTTTCACAGGCACACCAGAGCCCTCCTAGGTGAACCTTAGCATATTCAGCCCAGACCAAAAACACATCAAACGTCAGGAAAGGAGGGCCCTAGCAGTTGACTGGTCTCAAGGAAGGGTCAAATGTACACAACAGCAGATGGCATGCATGCCATACACATACACAAAAACACACACACGCACGCACACACACCTTAAGAGCCAACCATTGGTCACTCCGGGATATCACCTTTATAAAAAAATAGCCTCAGGATAGAAGACAGAATGAGGTATTCAAATACAGAGAGGTATACAGAGACCTAGATCCAGGCAAAGATGGAAGAATCAATTGATGCCACGGTAAAAGAACAAGAAATTTTCCAGGCTAGGCAATGAGTGAAATTCTACATATAAAAAGCCCAAGGGGTTTGAAGCAGCAGCCTGGATACTCCCTGTACATCAGAAAACATAGAAGATATCAGAGAGTCTTGAACCACAGAGATAAAACTGAAAATATAAAAGAACATAAAGAGCTACTGAAGAGAAGATTGGTAGGAGACTGGATGCAATGTCCGGGAACATGGCAGAAGTAGGGGATCCAATTAGTGACCCGAAGAACAAGCCTAGAAAATAAGGAAGCAAATTCTTGAGAGTAGGCAAAATGATGGAACATGACAATGAGTTTAGGGAATC
>NW_026744145.1:0-3071 GCF_022355385.1 Mustela nigripes
GTGATGCAACATGGGGGCTTAAGTGGGTAGGAGAAGAATAAATGAAACAAGATGGGATTGTGAGGGAGACAAACCATAAGTGACTCTTTTTTTTTTTTTAATTTGACAGAGAGAGATGACAAGCAGGCAGAGAGCCAGGCAGAGAGAGGGGAGGAAGCAGGCTCCCCGCTGAGCAGAGAGCCCAATGCAGGCCTCGATCCCAGGACCCTGGGATCATGACCCGAGCTGAAGGCAGCAGCTTAACCCACTGAGCCACCCAGGTGCCCCCATAAGTGACTCTTAATCTCACAAAACAAACTGAGCATTGCTGGGGGGAGGGGGGTTGTGAGAAGGGGAGTGTGGTTATGGACATTGGGAGGGTATGTGCTTTGGTGAGTGCTGTGAAGTGTGTAAACCTGGCATTTCACAGACCTGTACTCCTGGGGATAAAAATATATGTTTATAAAAAATAAAAAAAAAATTTTAAAAAAGATCAGCTCTCTGATAAGCCCAAGAAAAGTCGTTTGTCTTCAGTATGCCTCATTTTTCTTGCTATAAGGAGAAGAGTAATGATTGCCGAGTTCTTCATATGTTAGAGGAGAACTAGAAGTCTTACAACCTTCATTTTTGTTTATGACCCTACATCTATATTCTGCTTGTTTAAGAGTCTTTGTAAGTGTTCAATTTGATCAAACTATGAGGATGAGTTAGGGATTATTTGGAAAGTTTTGTCTTTGACTCCCCTAGTTAGTTCAGTGAGGCACACTGGTGAGATGGTTAATTGAAAAGTACTGATCCATAAAGTCCTAGGGTTCTACAGAGGAAGATACAGAGTTTGAGCGTGATTGTCATAAATTGAAACTAATGAGCATTCTGTTAATCATGACCTTAGTGTTATCAGGTCTTTGAAAGTAGTTCTGTGGTCTTTAGATCTAAGTTCTTCAATCAGGGATGGTTATATCAGTTAGAAAATAATAAGAAAAATGCTCTGACTTGTAGTAGGTGAGAGGGAGGACATTCTGAGACAGGTTATTTGTTAATAGCTGATCTCACCAGAATTAGACTCAGAGGAGAGCTGGTATTCAGCACAGACTACTGTTGCCAATCCTATCTCAGTGGAAATGAAAGACTCTCTCTAATTTGATTTTTTTTCCTTTTCCTCAAAAGATTATAGCCATATATTTTTGATAGTTTATTTTTTGTCACACATGTTACATATGTTTTGCTGTTATAGCATTTTAAAGTGAAATTGTTTGTTTCTAACACTATAGCTTAGATGAGCCTTTTATACATATTAACTATATATAGGACATATCTAAATTTTATTTAAATTATTCATTACTATGGAAAATCAAAATCCTTTAACTATTTAACTGGAATTTGCAAGATCCATGAAACTAATCTTGTAACTCAAAATTGCTACAAAATCTAAAAGCAACAGCTAAATATATTTGTTTAAAAATGTGTTGTTTCCGGGCATCTGGGTGGCTCAATCAGTTAAGCCTCTACCTTCAGCCCAGGTCATGATCCCAGGGTCCTGGAATGGAGCCCTGCATCAGGCTCCCTACTCAGCGGGGAGCCTGTTCCTCCCTCCCCCTCTGCCTGCTGTTCCCCCTGCTTGTGCTCTCACTCTCTCTCCCACTCTCTATCCAATAAATAAGTAACATCTTTAAAATTAAATAAAATATGTTGTTTCTATTTTAATTTTCATTCTAAATTTTGCATTCAAAGTTTTTAAATTGGATCATCAGTTTATACCATACAATGTAAATCCATTAAGCAAGTATTCATAATTAGATAGAAAACCCTACTCTTAACCCAAACTACAAAACAGAGAATTGTTCATAAACAATTATTGGCTTAGTAACAATTAGTGATGTCTGCAGCATCCAATGCCTGAATTCAAAGAAAACACTTTAAATCTTTTAAATCATATGCAAAATTTTAGTCTAATAAATAACCTACTTGAGAAAAATTTTTACATTTATAACATTGAGAAGAATTCAGATGTTACTCACCAGTGTTGTAAGCTGAAAAAAATTTAACATGTATCCTATTCTTGTTCAATTCTTGGCTTGCCCAAAGCTAGCAGTAAGCATCAGTTGGTCCATTCACAAGTAATCTTTTAACTCTCTACTATCTGTCCACTGGAAAGTGAATTCATACCATTAACAGATTAATCATCAGTTACTAAACAGATGGAAACAATTTTTAGTTACTGTCAATTTGATTAGATTTGTAACATCAACTTAACTGTGGAAAAGCTCTGTCTTATTTATTCTTCATATGGATCAATTTAGTCCTTTTTCTGGTAAAAAATACATAGTTCTGGTAATTTTCATTTTGTTTTAACAGGCTTTTCATGGTCCATTAAGTTTTTCCTTGATCCAAATGTATATTCTTTCCCATAAAACTAAAATCTTTGAGTGGTAATCTAAAAATATGGTTGAATTAAGAGAATTTTCTGCAAGAAAGCACTTTTTCTCTAACTGCTTAGTGGACAACATGCCTAGTTTAATCATTTAAAGTCATTTAGTACAATGTAGTAAAATAAAATAAGGATCTCTGTTATCTCTGCTTTTCAATTCTGTCATAAAAATGCTGCAGTGAGACTTTTGTTTATAACAGTCAGATCACAACTATTAAGACAGTATTCTAAGCTGAACCTAAATACATAATGGGGGAAAAAGCTATTAGATTTATTCAATTACAGTTAATCATCATTATTTGCAAATTCTGTATTTGTAAATTGTGAATTCACCTACTTGCTAAAATGTATTTGTAACCCTCAAATCAGTACTCAAAGTGTTTTTAGGTCATTCATGACCATGCACAGAGCAATGAAAATTTTGAGTCACCAGCTGTAGGCATTCCTAGCTGAGGTCAAACAAAGCAATGCTCTACCTAGTTATTTCAGTGCTCATATTATAAACAAATTTTGTTTTGTTTTGTTTTGCCTTTATTGCCATGCTTTTTCTTATTTTGAGGGGTTTGTTGATGATTTTGCTATTTAAAATGGTCTCCAAGGGGCACCTGGGTGGCTCAGTGGGTTAAAGCCTCTGCCTTCTGCTCAGGTCATGATCTCAGGGTCC
>NW_026744146.1:0-1084 GCF_022355385.1 Mustela nigripes
TAGGACATCTGTAGAGCAAGGGAGATTCCTGTTCTGCAGGACTGCGATCCCTGCAAGTTAACTATTTATCATTTTATGGCAGTCAGGGGTGTCTGAGGAATGCTACACATATGGAGGGGAGCGGGTGAAGAGGGGGTGCAAGGCGCCAGCTTTTGCTTTGTCCTCAGCCAGCCTCCTGCTCCCTCATCATTCCCCCTGAACAATTTTGACCCTTAAATCTTTAAGGTGGTTGAAGGTGGAAGGTCTCATCTTCTGTAACTTCTTCCTGCTGAATAGGGGCGAAGAGCTGTCCCTACCTGCTCGGGTCAATATTGATCAGGATAGGAACATATAAGGGAGTTACGAAAGGTGGAGGCAGCTGAATCCAGCGCTGACAGTGAAGAGGCGTCCTCACGCGTGACAAGGATCATCTATCGTGGTGAAGTCATTGTAGCAATGGAGTCTCGGCACCAAGTAGAGAAACATGGAACAAAGCAACATATTAAGATTAATAAGGCGATAAGAATGAGAACCCCAAGAAAGAGATTTTTAATTGTTGGCCATGGTCCTCCTTCAAACCAGGAACTTATCCATTTCCTGAGAGAGAGAGAAGGACCTTGTAGAGCCTTAATCTGGGCATTCATATCCTTTATTAGTCCTGTGACATTTTTATGATAGTCTGGGATGTACACACAACATTCTGTTTGATAATTGCACGTGTGCTACCCTGGGCTGCTGTCTGGACATCTAAGGCCATCCTATTTTGTAGGACTGCCTTGCGTATTTGTGAGACTTCGGTATTAAGTAGGGAGATGCTATTTAGTGAATCATTGAGTGCTTTTGTAGTATATTTATTAAGGGCTTCTACATGTCACATGACATCCTCTAGTCCCGCAGATGGAACAAAAATGGATGCTAAGTGATCATACCATTTAAAAACAGATCGCTTCCATCTTTGTTTTAAATTGGGGAGATTAGCTGGAGTTGTAATGGTTTTAGTAATGCGCCCATGAATCCAGGCAAATCCTAAAGTACAGCGACCTATCCACCCTGGAGGAAGCCAGGGCCACAGGTTGGTTCCACATATCCAGTGGGTTCCGTTTGG
>NW_026744146.1:1184-3070 GCF_022355385.1 Mustela nigripes
AGTAATGTGCCCATGAATCCAGGCAAATCCTAAAGTACAGCGACCTATCCACCCTGGAGGAAGCCAGGGCCACAGGTTGGTTCCACATATCCAGTGGGTTCCGTTTGGAGCTGGCCATCTAATGCCAGGTCGCCTTACCCAGTCAGTAGCAAACCAGTCAGTAGTCTGGAGTACTATTATTGGGGAACACATTTCTAATGATAGCTATCCTCGATGTCATGTGTTATTTGCCCAAGTACCATATGTATGATTTCTTTTGTTCCCAGCATAAAACTGCCTTTTAACTGAGCTGTCCAATCGTGGGTGTGAACCACAAATATGTATCCCGGATCTGATATATGCCATCTTCAGTATAGCGAAAAGGAGGGTTTCGTAACTTAGGCCCATATTTGATTGGGGAGTTATGGCTTGATACCAATCCCCTTTCCTTCCAAATAGCTCCATGGGCATGTAGTACCAATAAAGCGTATTTGGAGTCAGTGTTAATGTTTATTCTTAGGCTTTGGCAATTGCAAAGTGCTAGTGAGCGCTATGGCATACCTAGCTTTTCTTATTCTTTCTATGAAAACTACTGTCATCAGAAAACCAACTGTCATTCGTATTTTTAACAGGGGCATCTTAAATCTGGACAAATAGAGTAAGCAAGATCAATAACCTCTGAACATTTTTGCTCTATAGAGAAAAAAGTACAGTGGTCAGGTTCAGGCATACATGTAACTAGGTTTAAAGTTTGACAAGTTTTTAAGTATTATTTCTGGCATATCTGTTAGTGTAGCCCAGTATTTAATAAGTCGGCCTCCATCATCCATTGGTGGCCTTTGGCTTCTAAGACAAATCTGGACCTGATGTGAAGTCATTACAGTCAGGGACTGTCCCATAGTGAGCTTTGAGGCTCTTTTATGAGGGCTGTTCTATGCTTAACTAAAGCATCTGTTTGCAATTGCACCTCAACAGAGGTGGCTTCTAGGATAAATATGACTAAGGGATGAAACCAATAAGAAGCCCTTTGAATGGTCCAGGCTTAACAATATCCTGATTACAGAGGATCATTGTCAAGTGGGAGAAAACTTGTAAAGAGATAAGGGGAGTGCCCCATGCATCATCCGATCCTATCATAAAGAAAGTGGGGTCATCCATTATCTCCACAAGTCCATAGTTAATCCTATGGAGTGCGATAAGCTGGCTTTTAGGCAATTTCATTATCCCAGCCACACACAAGGTGTTAGTCAAGTTATACAATTGTAGGGGAATCAATCCCATTTTTCCAGTTGTTTAATCATGTGTGAGGGGGTTCTACTAATATCCCCACAAAATAAAAAGCAAGAAGATCATCTAAATGAGCTATTGTGTAACTTCTCTGAAGTTTACCTCAAATTGTTTAGCTTAGGTAAACAAACATTTAAAGACAATCAAATCTAGAATTTAACATCCATAAAGGTGTGTTACTAAAACATAATTTTTCTCTCTAAAATAACCCTCATTTCCAGTGATAGCCAAATCAGGACTAATTCACTTGTGAAACAAGTCCAGTTTTAACAAACTTGGCCTAATTATTTACATAAGCTCAGCAAGAACAGTGAGTGTGATCAATAGATCTCTTAGAATCCGCTTTGCTGGAACTTCTTATAAGGAATCTCTAGGTTGAACTTTAGTAGCCTCTTTGAGCCAGAAGCCAAGCCCTGTACTTGCCATCAGGCATGCCTGCAATACCTGTTGATTTGGGCGAGTTCCTCTTCTGAGTCTCCGCACCTACCAAGGAGTAGTACTCACCTGGTGAGGCTGCTGGGAACTCTGTAAGCAAGGTATCAGGCCAACAGTCCCAAGGGGCTTTATGGCTCCAGGTTTCATAAAGTCAACCTTAGTTCCTTTAAACTGTCTGGTCATAT
>NW_026744147.1:0-3069 GCF_022355385.1 Mustela nigripes
GCCAGCTACCTTTCTGAGAATACTTCAATTAATAAAACATATAAAATACCTGACCACAAAGAGCTTACATTCTTTTGAAATATAATAGTGAAATAAACCAATAATAGAGGGGCACCTCGGTGGCTCAGTCCATTGAGTGACTGCCTTTTGCTTGGGTCATGATCTCAGGGTCCTGGGATGTAACTCCCAAGCAGGCTTTCTAGGCAGTGGGGTGTTTTCTTCTTCCTCTGCGCCCCCTCCCAATTCTCTCTCTCTCTGTCTCCAATAAGAAAATAAACCAGTAATAGAATAATGATTGATGGTTGATGGTGATAAGTGTTACAAAGAAATACAAGAAAGGTAAAAGCCATTGAAGAATGCTGGGATGAAAGTTAATTTTATTTTGTGTTGGGTGGTTATATCTCATTTATGAGATGTTATTTGCACAAAGACCAAGGAGAAGGAGAGTGTTATACAAATATTAAAGGAAAAGATTGCTCTAGGCAGAGCAAGTAAGTATATAGACTTTGTGTGAACAGCTTGTCTGTTACTTTTGAGGAAAAGCAAGGAGGCCAATGAGGAGTTCATAGTGGTGGAGAGAGGAAGAACGTATTGACGTGTGACCTTCTAGTACATTGAAACGCCTTCAGTTTTTATTTAATATGAAAGGGGAAGATACCAAAAGAATTTCAACAGCAGAATAAAATCATCTAACTTGATTTTTAGGTTAAATTGCTGTACCAAAATAAATTTGCAGGGAGAAAGGAGTGCAGTATGTGTGGAAGTGGGGTTATCAATCAAGTCAATAATTCAGGAACATATGATGGTGTTTTTAGCATGCTGAGTGGTAATAGAAATGGTGAGGTATGGTTTTCATTTTGTATATATTTTGATGGTGAATATTCTGGTGAACAGGATGGGGTATGTGCAGGACAGACAGTATCAACATTTATTTTACCTGCACAAACAGAAGGTTGGAGTCTTCATTCCCTGCTATGGAGAGAACTCTGAGTTCAATGGTCTTTCTAATTAAATGGCATAGTGATGATGAGGATTTAGTCATACAGTGAAAGAGAGCAGTAAGCATAGTGTTAAGCGGTAAGACATTATAATACATTTGAACATCAAAAAACGTTGTGTTGGATCATCTCTTTATGTGAGTAAATAAATAAATAAAGCTTCCTGGGGTTCTGATAGAGGTAAAGAAGACTGATATATGATTGAAAGGGGCACATGCACCAAATGTTTATAGCAGTAATATCCACAATAGCCAAACTATGGAAAGAACCTAGATGTCCATCAACAAATGAATGATATATATATATAGATATATATATCTATATACATATATGATGGAATACTATGCAGCCATCAAAAGAAATGAAATCTTGCCATTTGCGTTGACATGGATGGACCTAGAGGGTATTATGCTTAGCAAAATAAGTCAACCAGAGAAAGACACTATCATATGATCTCCCTGATATGAGAAAATGGAGGTGAATGTGGAGGGTTTGGGGGACAGGAAAAGAGTAAAAGAAACAAGATGGGATTGGAAGGGAGATAAACCATAAGAGACTCTTAATCTCACAAAACAAACTGAGAGATGCCCCGGGGGGGGGCGTGTTGGGGGGGCGGTGAGGAGGGGAGGGAGAGGGTGGTTGGGTTTGAACATTGGGGAGGGTATGTGCTCTGGTGAGTGCTGTGAAGTGTGTAAACCTGGCGATTCACAGACCTGTACCCCTGGGGCCAATAATACATTATATGTTAATTTAAAAAAAGAAGAAGACTACTATAAATCAAATGCTATGGTGCTCAGCAAAGAGTGTGTAATCAGGCATATTTTTTAAAGTAACCAAGTAAAATGATGGTCGAAAATTGGTATAACAGAAAACATAAAAATCAGAGATTTTAAAAAGAGATAAGGGACAGTGTAGAGAATATAGTCAATGATATTATAATAGTGTTATATGGTGACAGATGGTGGCTATATTTGTAGTGATCATAGAATAATGAATGGAGATATTGAAAACCTGAAACCAATGTAACACTGAATATCAACTATACTCAAATAAAAAAATAGTAAAAATAAAACATTTTAATTTAAAAAGATAAAAAGAGGGACAAGAATTTGAAAAGTGAATTTCAAAAAGAGTAAGATGAGGCTAAGACATACTCTGAACCTTGAGGAAAACACCATTTTGAAAATTCTTCCCATTTTGAGAATACTCAAATGAATCAATACCATAAAAGAACCCATTTTAACTGAGAGATGTAATGAATGCTCCAGAAATAATTTTATGACAGGATAATTCTTCCCTATGAAACAACGTACTGAAACCAGGGGAAACACCTGGAAGCAAAATAAACTATACTGAAAATAAGAAATAGGAAAAAGATAAATGATGAAAGATAAGAAAATTCGACCTGCGACAGAGACCTAGTGAAGAGAATTTTTAGCTTGTGGTTTAATGTTTTTGAGGATAAGCTAGAGTTGATAACTGCCTTGAGGCAGGCTGGTTGTAGGCAGTTTAGGCAGACCCCTAAGACAGGCCCACTTTGGGCAGGTGGTGTTGGAGGAGGCCATTGGGCTGGACAAAGACAAATCCAACTATTTGACTAAAGTGTCTGTGAAGATGTTGAAGTCAGATGCAACAGAGAAAGACCTGTCAAACCTAATCTCAGAAATGGAAATGATGGGGCGCCTGGGTGGCTCAGTGGGTTAAGCCGCTGCCTTCGGCTCAGGTCATGATCTCAGGGTCCTGGGATCGAGTCCCGCATCGGACTCTCTGCTCAGCAGGGAGCCTGCTTCCTTCTCTCTCTCTCTCTCTGCCTGCCTCTCAGTGTACTTGTAATTTCTCTCTGTCAAATAAATAAATAAAATCTTTAAAAAAAAAAAAAAAAAGAAATGGAAATGATGAAGATGATTGGACACACAAGGACACCATCAACCTGCTGGGTCCTGCACACAGGACGGTCCTTCGTACACTCTCATGGAATATGCCTCCAAAGACAACATACAAGAGTACCTGCAGGCCCAGAGGCCTCCTGACCTGGAGTACTGTTACAATATCAGCCACAATTCAGCAGAGC
>NW_026744148.1:0-3068 GCF_022355385.1 Mustela nigripes
TCTGCCCATTTCTTGATTGGATTATTTGTTCTTTGGGTGTTGAGTTTTAAAAGTCTGTTCCGGTGAGGGACATCGCTCCAGAGGCTAAACCGGGGTGAAGCCCACGCCGGGTCAGCGTGGCCTCAGTTCCCGCAGGGTCACAGAAGGATCAGGGGTGTCTGAGTGTCGCAGAGCTTGCGGGTATTGGAACGGGAAAGCCAGCTGCAGAGACACAGCAGACAGTAAGCTCACAGCTCGGTGTTACCTTGAACCGGTCGCAAGCTCGGTGAGCTCGGAGCGCGGCCGCAGGTCAGGCAGACGGGAGTAACTGGGCGCTGTTCTATGAGGGCTCACTGAGGAGTGGGGCCCTGGGCTCTTGGCTCCTCCGGGCCGGAGACCAGGAGGCCGCCATTTCTATTCCCATCCTCCAGAACTCTACGGAAAGCGCTCAGGGAACAAAAGTTCCTGAAAGCAAACCCGAGCGGATTACTCACCCCGGCCCCTGGGTAAGGGCGGTGAAATTCTGCCTGGGGTAAAGACACTTGAGAATCACTACAACAGGCCCCTCCCCCAGAAGATCAACAAGAAATCCAGCCGAGACCAAGTTCACCTACCAAGGAGTGCGGTTTCAATACCAAGGAGAGCAGCAGAATTCCAGAGGAGGAGAAAGCAAAGCACGGAACTCATGGCATTTTCCCTGTGATTTTTTTTAGTCTAGCAGTTAATTTAATTTTTTCTTTTTCATTTTTTTTTCTCGCCTTCTGTTTAAATTTTTTTTTAACTTTTACCTTTTTCTTATTTTTTTTAAAGATTTTATTTATTTATTTGACAGACAGAGATCACAAGTAGGCAGAGAGGCAGAGAGAGAGAGAGGAGGAAGCAGGCTCCCAGCAGAGCAGAGAGCCCGATGTGGGGCTCGAACCCAGGACCCTGGGATCATGACCTGAGCTGAAGGCAGAGGCTTTAACCCACTGAGCCACCCAGGCGCCCCTTACCTTTTTCTTTTTTAACGTTGTTTTTTAACCAGTTTATCTAATATATATATTTTTTCTTTTTTATATTTTTTTATTTGTTTTCTTTTTTAAATTCTTTTCTTTTCTTTTTTTTCTTTCTTCTTTCTTTTTTGTTTCTTTCTTTCTTCCTTTTTGAACCTCTTTTTATCCCCTTTCTCCCCCCTCACGATTTGGGATCTCTTCTAATTTGGTTAAAGCATATTTTCCTGTGGTTGTTGCCACCATTTTAGTATTTTACTTGCCCCTTCATATACTCTTATCTGGACAAAATGACAAGACGGAAAAATTCAACACAAAAAAAAGAACAAGAGGCAGTACCGAAGGCTAGGGACCTAATCAATACAGACATTGGTAATATGTCAGATCTAGAGTTCAGAATGACAATTCTCAAGGTTCTAGCCGGGCTCGAAAAAGGCATGGAAGATATGAGAGAAACCCTCTTGAAAGATATGAAAGCCCTTTCTGGAGAAATAAAAGAACTAAAATCTAACCAAGTTGAAATCAAAAAAGCTATTAATGAGGTGCAATCAAAAATGGAGGCTCTCACTGCTAGGATAAATGAGGCAGAAGAAAGAATTAGTGATATAGAAGATCAAATGACAGAGAATAAAGAAGCTGAGCAAAAGAGGGACAAACAGCTATTGGACCACGAGGGGAGAATTTGAGAGATAAGTGACACCATAAGACGAAACAACATTAAAATAATTGGGATTCCAGAAGAAGAAGAAAGAGAGAGGGGAGCAGAAGGTATACTGGAGAGAATTATTGGGGAGAATTTCCCCAATATGGCAAAGGGAATGAGCATCAAAATTCAGGAGGTTCAGAGAACGCCCCTCAAAATCAAGAAGAATAGGCCCACACCCCGTCACCTAATAGTAAAATTTACAAGTCTTAGTGACAAAGAGAAAATACTGCAAGCAGCCTGGGAAAAGAAGTCTGTAACATACAATGGTAAAAATATTAGATTGGCAGCTGACTTATCCACAGAGACCTGGCAGGCCAGAAAGAGCTGGCATGATATTTTCAGAGCACTAAACGAGAAAAACATGCAGCCAAGAATACTATATCCAGCTAGGCTATCATTGAAAATAGAAGGAGAGATTAAAAGCTTCCAGGACAAACAAAAACTGAAAGAATTTGCAAACACCAAACCAGCTCTACATGAAATATTGAAAGGGGTCCACTAAGCAAAGAGAGAGCCTACAAGTGGTAGATAAGAAAGGAACAGAGACCATATACAGTAACAGTCACCTTACAGGCAATACAATGGCACTAAATTCATATCTCTCAATAGTTACCCTGAATGTTAATGGGCTAAATGCCCCTGTCAAAAGACACAGAGTATCAGAATGGATAAGAAAACAAAACCCATCTATATGTTGCCTCCAAGAAACTCATTTTAAGCCCGAAGACACCTCCAGATTTAAAGTGAGGGGGTGGAAAAGAATTTACCATGCTAATGGACATCAGAAGAAAGCAGGAGTGGCAATCCTTATATCAGATCAATTAGATTTTAAGCCAAGACTATAATAAGAGATGAGGAAGGACACTATATCATACTCAAAGGGTCTGTCCAACAAGAAGATTTAACAATTTTAAATATCTATGCCCCCAACGTGGGAGCAGCCAACTATATAAACCAATTAATAACAAAATCAAAGAAACACATCAAAAATAATACAATAATAGTAGGGGACGTTAACACTCCCCTCACTGAAATGGACAGGTCATCCAAGCAAAAGATCAGCAAGGAAATAAAGGCCTTAAATGACACACTGGACCAGATGGACATCACAGATATATTCAGAACATTTCATCCCAAAGCAACAGAATACACATTCTTCTCTAGTGCACATGGAACATTCTCCAGAATAGATCACATCCTTGGTCTTAAATCAGGACTCAACCGGTATCAAAAGATTGGGATCATTTCCTGCATATTTTCAGACCACAATGCTCTAAAGCTAGAACTCAACCATAAAAGGAAGTTTGGGAAGAACCCAAATACATGGAGATTAAACAGCATCCTTCTGAAGAATGAATGGGTCAACCAGGAAATTAAAGAAGAATTGAAAA
>NW_026744149.1:0-3067 GCF_022355385.1 Mustela nigripes
GTTGGGGGGAGGGGGTTTGGGAGAAGGGGGTGGGATTATGGACATTGGGGAGGGTATGTGCTTTGGTGAGTGCTGTGAAGTGTGTAAACCTGGTAATTCACAGACCTGTACCCCTGGGGATAAAAATATATGTTTATAAAAAATAAAAAATTAAAAAAAAAAAAAAGAGAAGGCTCTTTTTGCTTGAACTCCATCTACTTTAGTATCTAGGTCTCTTTTACTTCCAACATATCTCTTCTTCATGCTCTTTGAAAAGCCGTTGTTCCTCTGAAGTACACTTTATCCAGCTCTAACATCCCTCATCCCTACTTATTCCTGCCCCATATAGAAAATCTGGTCGTTCTCCCTCATTTTTGATGACTTGAGACCCAGCATATCACCTTGCTCTCCACCATTATCTTGACATTTATCATTTTCCATAGTTTCAACAACTGCATTAATGATCCACAGGTAGCAGATCGATTACCAAAATAGACCAGTTATCCATCTTTCTCTGTATTCATGTCCTTTGCAATGTGATGTTCCAACTCTTCCTATCAAGAAATGAAGTCTATTTCCATACCCTATTTTCATCTGGGCTGATCCTATGACCTACCTTACAGAAGCAGTGATATTGCATGGTTCCAAACCTGGGCCTCACGAGGCCTCCATACATCTACCTTCTCCCAGCTACCATGAGCAGAAGCCTGGGTTAACCTTCCAGAGAATGGAAGGCAACATGCAGCAGAGACAAGCCATCCTAGCCAAGGCCAGCCTCAGCCAGCCAGCTCCCGGCTAACTTAGCAGCTGACCATACGCTCTTGAGCAAGCTCAGCAGAGAAAGGCTGGGGCTGGCCCAGGTCAACAGACTCATCCAGTCAACCCACAGGCTCCGTTGCTGACTTCATCCAGAAGCCCTTTTTACATAGAACACATGTTGCATATGTATATACATATACATCTAAATATACATTTATAGACATCGTATTCTACTGGCAATATTTCTGACCAATAGTCTAAAGTATTAGAAACAGCAACCAAATCAGAATAACGCTTTGCAAAGTAATAACTCATATTCATAAAATTTTCTAAGTTATAAATGTTTTCATAGTTTTCATATGTATTACATATGCATATCTCATACACACAGCCACACACACACACACACATACACACGCAAATGCTCCAAATTTCCCTTGTTAGGAAAAATACATTAATGTACTTCTCTGTTAATATTTTTTGACCAGTAGGCTTCAGTCTCACTAACTGAGCTCATTTGGGTAACAACCACGATAGCCATACTGCAAAACCGCAGAATATTTTCAGTTCTAACCGACCTCCAGCGTAACACTGAGCAGATCCATTCATTCTGCAGTATTTTACCTGAGCTCACTTTACCGTTCTCTATACCTGCTCCCTTGCGAGCAGAACAAAGTAAATAACAAATTAAACAAGGATTCTTACTTCTGTTTTTCAGTTTGGAACTCCTCCTGAGCTTTGCACAAGTTCTCTTTAAGGCTGATGACTTGGTCACAGGATAAAGGTGGAGAAATGTAAGTCCCGTCGACTTGTAGATCATCAAAGCACAGCTTCCTGAAGGCATAGGAATCATCACAGCAGTGGCCCACACCAGCATTGATAGGCTCTGCCTCATGTCTTCTGCATAAAGCTCCAAGAATTAGTTTTGCCTTTCTCAGAAGAGAATTAAAATAAGAGTCATAAGGTTTTGGTTATATATATATATATATATATATATATATATTACTCCATAGAAAATAAGACTCATAAACATTCTCAAATTCTGGTTTCTGCTAGTTTCATCTGGATTTCACTGTTTGGGAAAAAGCAGGAGTGTCAGATGCAGCCTGGTTCCCAGACTTGTCCTCCCTCTTCCACCCATTTTCAAGTGGAGTTCACTTGGACTGCACCTCCAGGTTCCTTCCCATTCCAGTTTGTAGACTAGTGTTGACTTAAGGTAGGAGTTTCTTATGCACTTTTAAATTAAAATCTAGCCTCAAGTCAACAGCACTGCAACTTTGACTCAGATGTATAACTGATGAGTGGAGCTCTTACTTAAGAAACTCAAATCCAATTTGTTTCTATTTTTATAACTGGGCAACTGTAACGACCACAGAACTTGGCATATAGTAAATGGTCTATGAATATTTATTGAATGAATAACTGATGATGAGAGAAATTCTTGGATCCTATTTCAGTTACCTCCTTCATTTCCTTGTCCTCTTCTAGAACTGTCACTTTGCCTGCTCCTTGTGTGTCTGATTCTTATCCTGATGTTGCCTGCCTATATGCCTTTCCAAGTATGACTCCCCAAACTCCCAATCATTTATGTATTGGGGAATGAAGTAATTGAAGCCAGTAAGCATCAACATTTCATGTATGAGTTTTTCTATTTTAAATGTGCAGTAACCATAGAGATCACCTAAAAATAAGGCTTTAGAAACAATGTAAGTCTAATTGAAAGAGTTCCCCAAGGAAGACATTACTAGATAATAAAAACTTATAATAAAATAAAAGTTAGGGTTAGATAATAAATTTTTTTAAATCTGCAATCAAAAAAATGTATTTTATCAGAAGAAGGACCAATTTCGCATAAACAAGATGTTCTGTCAAGAACAGAGGTTAGAGAAAGCTGTCACCAAATAAGAATTCCATAGTGTTAAACTAATAGCACTTGAGAGAGACCTAAAGAGTACATCTTGGAGACTTGAGCATAAAGGTCCCTAAAGGGATGCTCTTCCTTGTGAGGAAGACATAATTTCTCATTCCTCAGGATAGCCTGGAAGAAATATCCCTTAAGACCATCCCTTCCCTTCTTCTGATTCTATTTATACAACTACCCATATTTTCATTCAACTTCCTAAGTATTTTGATTCAAGAAAAAGTGTAGTCCAGCTATTATGTCCATCAACAGATGAATGGATCAAGAAGATGTGGTATATATACACAATGGAATACTATACAGCCATCAAAAGAAATGAAATCTCGGGCGCCTGGGTGGCTCAGTGGGTTAAGCCGCTGCCTTCGGCTCAGGTCATGATCTCAGGGTCCTGGGATCGAGTCCCGCATC
>NW_026744150.1:0-196 GCF_022355385.1 Mustela nigripes
ATTGCAAGATACAACCTGACACTTAAAACTTCCCATCAACAACTACCAGTGCCCCCCCAACATCTTGTTTCTTCCCACAGACAGCTCATACTGAGACCTGTCCACTGTCAGGGTCAAGCTAAAGGGGGATGCCCACAAACTAGGTGGGAAATGAGAGGATGCAACTGCAGCTCTGTGGGGATGCCTAAGGCCACTG
>NW_026744150.1:296-3066 GCF_022355385.1 Mustela nigripes
CTGCCCCCCAACATCTTGTTTCTTCCCACAGACAGCTCATACTGAGACCTGTCCACTGTCAGGGTCAAGCTAAAGGGGGATGCCCACAAACTAGGTGGGAAATGAGAGGATGCAACTGCAGCTCTGTGGGGATGCCTAAGGCCACTGAATGCCCTGTCATGATTCTCCAGCACAGACAGGGGCAGCCTGCACCACGTGGGTGAGCTCTAGGACACAGAAAGTACTGGAGTGGCAGTCAACAAACAAATGTGTTTGTGTAATATATAAACCCCCATAGGGTTGTCAGTTTGTGGGATTCACTTTTTCTAACTGTTCACCCCATGACATACAACTTCAGGAAACCCAGAGCCCATTGATTATTGTTGAAGGGCACATTCGGACTCAATCAAAGTGTAACTAAGCGTCATCATACACGTAAATATAAATATCATTAAAAAATCAATACCACCTCAAACTTTCTTTTTCATTCCCAAATGAGCTTTTATGGGTTTTAATATCAATTAATGTGCTTATAGAACTGGTAAAAAACAGTCACTGATGAAATTTTAAAATTACCACTCTGCTTTCCCTAATTTCTGTTGATGTACTTTTATCTCACACAAAAATGAATTACTAAGGAATAAATCATACTTCACTGAACACGTTTCAGCTGAAATGATGCACCAAGATGTACAGCTTTGGTCAGGCTTATACTGTTGTTGTCAACATAGTATATGGGGTGTAAGAGCTACTGTCTTTTTCTTCTCCCATGAATATTAGTCCTAACAGATTCTTCACGTGGAAAGAAAACTTAGTCTAGAAGATACACTAATTCCTTTCCTCCCTGGTGAAAAATACTGTTAAAGGTATTAGTTTTAGATAGAGAAGCAAGTTCACTTTGGAAAAAAGCACACACACACAAAACCCTCCAACATGACCTTTAATACAGTGATAAGGGTGAAAGTGTAAACTTCATTTGGAAACAGCACCCCAAATACTCTTTTGAAGGGCCTTTACAACAGTGGTATACTCTGAAAAGATTTTTCAGATCAACTGATTGAATCATATTTAATTTACCTAGGGACAATTAGATAAAATTTAAAATTCCAAACAAAAACTTTTAGGACACAAATAAAATTATATGTGCTTTTATTCCAGCAACTATCTCCAAAATTTAATATTCAATGGTTTAAATTGCTGCATTTCTCATTTGCAATGCAGATGAAGAGAGGAACACAGCAGACACATGTGAGATGAGGTGTGAGGCATAAAAGGGAGCACAGGAGGCAACTGATCAGCTGAATAGTGACTGCCCCAAAGATGACCATACCCTGAGCCCAAGAAGCTCTGAGTACTTTACCTTACCTGGAAAATGGGATTTAGCAAGCATGATTAAATTAAGGTGTGAGGGTGGAGAGATTATCCTGGATTACCTCGGTGGTCCCAATGTAATCATGAGGATCCATAAGGAGACAGGAGGATCAGAATCAGAAGGCAATGTGAAGTGGGAAACAGAGGGATAAAAGGTGGTGCAATGAAGGGCCACAAATCAGGGAATGCAGGCAGCTTTAGAAGCAGGACAAGGCAAGAAAGTGGCTTCTCCTCTAGAGCCTCCAGAAGGAACACAGGCTGTTAACACCCTGATTTTACCACACTGAGACTGATTTTTGAACTTCTGATCTCCAGAACTGCAAGATAATCAATTTGTGTTGTTTCAAGCCACTGAGAATTTGTCATTTGCTACAGTGGCACTAAAAAACTACTAGAAGAACTCATTGAGACATATTGAGTCCGTACAATGGCAGGGACCATTTCTAGGTAGGACTATCTTCATTCAGGGTGTGGTAGTACTGGGTCTGGAGAGTTGACTGCCAGCATCCTTCCTCCCTCCCCCTCCCTGAACCCCAGTGCACTGTGTGCCTCCTCCACTTCAGCCCAGGTGACTCACAGGAAGCTGGCCCCATCCATACTACAGGGAAGGGTTCTGTCATGGAAGCCAGTCATGTTCCTCCTGGGCCATTCACACAGCCAGCTGCACGACAGTCAGTGCCTTGTTACTGTTCTACGAGAGACAGTAACCTAGGTTGTCCCCCACACACAAACGGGAAGGGCTTTACAGAAATATCTGGGTTTTTCTGAATGTGAACAAGGAAAGCAGTGCCCCCACTGCGGGAAGCCATCACACAGTCAGCAGGGGGTGGAAGACAAACTGGCCAGAGGGAAAGGGCAGAGTAGGGAAAAATGGAGAAAATCATGGAGACAGTGTGAATAAAACACATTTTCTGCAAGCCCTGCCATGAGCTGCTTCTTCATGAGATTTAAGGTTTTTTTGTTTTTGTTTTTGTTTTTAATCTTTAAGACAGTTTGAGTTAGGATGAGACAACCATCCAAACTGATTCAGGAGGTCAGACTTTACAGAAACTAAGAAAGCCAGATAATAAAAGTAGATGACTCACATGTGTGAAAAGTTTCCTTTCCAACTAAGGGTGGGGGGAAAACTAGAACCTTGAATTTGTGGTTATTCCGCTATTCTTGCTATTTTTCATCACTCAAATGTATTTTTCAAGAATGAGGAACTTATTCTCAATAAATACAGTGATGGTTCCCTGAAAATTTGTAACCAAATAGGGAACAGTCAGAGTCTCTAAACAGATTGTTTTGAATTGACTTAACAATCACACAAGATAGACTGTAAAGTTTATCAAAGAGTGGGGCTGAGTTTCTTATATATGATTTCATGCAAATTTTTGTCTACCTGATGATTTTTAGTTTTTGTCTACAGGGTGAGTGA
>NW_026744151.1:0-3065 GCF_022355385.1 Mustela nigripes
AGGGCCCTTTCTCGCCCAGGGCATGTTGCTGCCGCCAAGAAATGGCATGGAAAAGACGCGGCACACCCAGGCACGCCGGCGCAGTGGAGCGTTCCCGGAGCAGAGTTGAAGGACGGGTGGTGGACTGGTGTGCGCCTCCATCTTTCGGGTAGATGGAGCGGCCAAGGATGGGGATGACCTCATCTTGTCATACAGGTTTGTCTCACACTGAGGGTTGTCCGAAGCACCAGGAGGCGCCGATGGAGACGGCGTGGTTGGGAGATGCGGGCTTCGGGCCTAAGGGTTTCCGATATGGAGGCCATGAGGGACAGGACCCTGGAAGCAGAAGGTTGGGGAAGCAGACGAGCCTGCAGACCGGACTTCATGATGGGCCTGGCCCCATGGTAGAGCGCCAGGGATCGGACCCCTGCAGGTCGAAGATCCACGGGCACAGTCCTCGCTGCATTCCTTCTTAAGGAGTGCCTCTTGGCGGCGATTGGATGCGGGCACTCACAATTCCCTTCAAGGCCCCGTGGTGGGGGGGCGGCCCAGCAGACAGGCGGCCCACGAATGACTTCGCCTGGCGTTTTCCGGCCAATTCTCACGAGCGTTCTGCCCAAACCAATCCTGGATTAGAGAGAACGCTCGTGAGAATTGGCCGTCGTAGGGCAGCCCTGCAGACCGTCCTGCTCTCATGGCCCAGGGCCCTTTCTCGCCCAGGGCATGTTGCTGCCGACAAGAAATCGCACAGAAAAGACGCTGCCCACCGGGGCAGGCCGGTGCAGCGGAGCGTTCCCGGAGCAGAGTTGTAGGACGGGTGGTGGACTGGTGTGCGCCTCGGTCTTTCGGGTAGATGGAGCGGCGAAGAATGGGGATGACCTCATCTTGGTCATACAGGTTTATCTCACTCTGAGGGTTGTCCGAAGCACCAGGAGGCGCCGATGGAGACTGCGTGGTTGGGAGATGAGTGGCTGCGGGACTAAGGGTTTCCGATATGGAGGCCATGAGGGACAGGATCCTGGAATCAGAAGGTTGGGGAAGCAGGCGAGCGTTCCTGACCAGATTCGTGATGGGCCGGGCCCCAAGGTAGAGCGCCAGGGATGGGAACCCAGCAGGTCGTGGATCCACGGACGTTCTCCTCGCTGCATTCCATCTTATGGAGGGCCTCTTAGCGGCGATCAGGTGCGGGCACTCACAATGCCCTTCAAAGCCCAGAGGCGGGGCTGCACCGCAGACGTGCGGCGCCCGAATGACTTCGCCGGGCCCACCAGAGCACGCCGGCGCAGTGGAGCGTTCCCGGAGCAGAGTTGAAGGACGGGTGGTGGCCTAGTGTGCGTGTCTTTCTTTCGGGTAGATGGGGCGACCAAGGATGGGGATGACCTCATTTTGATCATACAGGTTTCTCTCACACTGATGGTTGTCCGAAGCACCAGGAGGCGCCGAAGGAGACTGCGTGGTTGGGAATGCGTGCTACGGGCCTAAGGGTTTCCGATATGGAGGCCATGAGGGACAGGACCCCGGAAGCAGAAGATTGGGGAAGCAGGCGAGCGTTGGAGACCGGACTTCGTGATGGGCCAGGCCCCATGGTAGAGCGCCAGGGATGGGACCCCTGCAGTCGAGGATCCACGGGCATAGTCCTCGCTGCATTCCTTCTTGTGGAGTGCCTCTTGGCGGCGATCGGGTGCGGGCACTCACAATGCCCTTCAAGGACCCGGGGGGGTGGCGCCCCAGCAGACATGAGGCGCCCGAATGACTTCGCCGGGCGTTTTCCGGCCAATTCTCACGAGCGTTCTGCCCAAACCAGGATTGGTTTGGGCAGAACGCTCGTGAGAATGGGCCGGCATAGGGCAGCCCTGCGGACCGCCCTGCTGTCCATTGCCCAGGGCACTTTCTCGCCCAGGGCATGTTGCTGCCGCCAAGAAATCGCACAGAAAAGACGCTGTCCACCAGGGCAGGCCGGCGCAGTGGAGCGTTCCCGGAGTAGAGTTGAAGGACGGGTGGTGGACTGGTGTGCGCCTCCGTCTTTCGGGTAGATGGAGCGGCCAAGGATGGGGATGACCTCATCTTGGTCATACAGGTTTATCTCACTCTGAGGGTTGTCCGAAGCACCACGAGGCGCCGATGGAGACTGCGTGGTTGGGAGATGCGTGATGCGGGACTAAGGGTTTCCGATATGGAGGCCAGGAGGGACAGGATCCCGGAAGCTGAAGGTTGGGGAAGCAGGCGATTGTTCCAGACCGGATTTCGTGATGGGCCTGGCCCCATGGTAGAGCGCCAGGGATGGGAACCCCGTAGGTCGTGGATCCACGGACGTTGTCCTCGCTGCATTCCATCTTATGGAGTGCCTCTTGGCGGCGATCAGGTACGGGCACTCACCATGCCCTTCAAGGCCCGGAGGGGGATGCGGCCCAGCAGACGTGCGGCGCCCGAATGACTTCGCCGGGCGTTTTCCGGCCAATTCTCACGAGCGTTCTGCCCCAACCAGGATTGGTTGGGGCAGAACGCTCGTGAGAATTGGCCGGCGTAGGGCAGCCCTGCAACCGCCCTGCTCTCCTTGGCCCAGGGCCCTTTCTCGCCCAGGGCACGTAGCTGCCGCCAAGAAATCGCACAGAAAAGACGCGGCCCACCAGGGCACGCCGGCGCAGTGGAGCGTTCCCCGAGCAGAGTTGAAAGACGGGTGGTGGACTGGTGTGCGCCTCCATCTTTCGGGTAGATGGAGCGGCCAAGGATGGGGATGACCTCAGTTTGGTCATACAGGTTTATCTCACTCTGAGGGTTGTCCGAAGCACCAGGAGGCTCCGATGGAGACTGCGTGGTTGGGGATGCGTGGCTCCAGGTCTAAGGGTTTCTGATCTGGAGGCCACGAGGGACAGGACCCCGGAAGCAGAAGGTTGGCGAAACAGGCAAGCGTTCCTGACCGGATTTCGTGATGGGCCTGGCCCCATGGTAGAGCGCCAAGGATGGGAACCCCGCAGGTCGTGGATCCAGGGACGTTGTCCTCGCTGCATTCCATCTTGTGGAGTGCCTCTTGGCGGCGATCAGGTGCGGGCACTCACAATGCCCTTCAAGGCCCCGGGTGGGGGGGG
>NW_026744152.1:0-3065 GCF_022355385.1 Mustela nigripes
CGAAAGGAATCCATCAAAATCCTTGAGGAGAACACAGGCAGCAACCTCTTCGACCTCAGCCGCAGCAACATCTTCCTTGGATAATTTTTTTTGTTAAAAGAATGGAAAAGCATAGTAGGAAAATACAACATTAATTATTAGTTATCAATTTTCAAGTTGGTAAAATTGAGATAACCGCAAATTATTATATCATTGACTGAGAATAAATAAGATTATTTAATGACACATAATTTTATAACTCATGTATCATACAAAAAGTACCAGGAGTGTTTGTCTAGATCAAATTCTGACTTCTCCTCCATTCACATAGAGGAGATACAAGTCTCAGTTTGGATGAGAAAATTGGGTTGACATTTGTCTACTGTGATTAGAAATATACTGACAGGTCATTATTGCTCCACAATATTCTTGTTATATGTTTTTAACCTTTCTTACCACCTGCCTTAAAATTTTAATTGTTGTAAGACATGTTTTGTAATACTTAAATTACCTATTGTTGGATTATTGCTATTAAATATGCTATTTATTCATTCATTCAGCCATTTTTTTTCTTTTCTGAAATGAGTGGTAGAGTCAAGCACTGACGTCTTCCTTTGCCTTGAATACACACCACAAATTTTTCTCTGTTAATACAATAACATAAAATTTTTGATTATTTGTTACCTTTAATTAAAAAGAACAGTGTCTTTAGGAAGTGAAGTACTACATAGTGTTGATGATGGGATTGCTTCCCTATTCACTGTCCTCTCTCTCTCTTCTCCCTACCCAGCGTTTCCTCAGAGGAGCCATCTATACTCATTATCCACTTTCACAAGTGCCATTCTTTACTTTGAACTATCTTGACTTTGTCTGGTCACTGTTTTGAACTTGTTTTACTTAGTTCTCCAATTTATTTAATGGCCAAAACCAAATGTTTCTTTTCACACCTCATCCTGCTGGAAATGCCTGCATTTCTCTTTGTCCCCAGCTTTTGTGTCTTTTCAAATGGAAAGCATTTGAAGGGTCAGTCCCTTATCTTCCCTGAGCCAGCCCCCTACCTCCAAGGCAGGATATTTATCATTAGCATCAGCTCCCCAGTCTTTGACCTCCAGCCTTGCTTCTGTAGATCTATTTTTTTGTTTGTTTGGCTTCTTACTTTTTTTTGTTTTGCTTTATTTTCATTCTCTTTTTTCTTGTTTTATTTTGTTTCAGATGAGGCCTAAACAGTCATGCACCTTCCAAGTTCCAGTTTTGGGGAATATTTTACCTGAGGGACTCAGATCCTTGTCCAGCTGCCCCTGGTTGGGAGCTGTTGGGATTTGCATGCTAAATTTACCCCTTGCCAACCTTAACTTTTAATCTTCAGAAGAATTCCTTTGGGGAGGTTTTTGAAAATCATGGACCCTTGTAAATTGGGAGTCTGAAAGTTATAAAACTGATAAATCTACTTTTGTGATTTGCCTATCTTGGAAGCTACTTAGAAAATAAACAAATTAGTGTAAGACACTAACTAGGATGCTTTCTAAAACTATGGTGTTTGTAGTTGCTTGTTATTGAGCACCAGCTACCATCTTTATTTCTTTCATTATCGCTCCATTTGAAAGAGTGTGCACTCTCATCTTGAAACATGCCTAAATCAAATTTGCTGCCCTTTTGCTAACATTTTGTCCTGCTTTATTGCCTCATTTACAGCACTTTGAATTGGAGGTTTTCTGACTATAAGTAGCTTAAACAATAAGGGTATTTATTAACCCTCACATCAAAATGCTAAGGTATAGATTAGTGATTTATAGATTAGTGACTTAATAATGTTATGAAGGATCCATGTTTATCCTTCATGTTTTGTTTGTTATTTCATCACCTGTATGATGATATTTGTCTTCAGACTTGAACCTTCTGTGGTACAAGACAGGAAGTTACACACAGCTAAAACAGCTGTAATATCTTCGGGCATCATGTCTTCAAACAGTTATGTCCAAAGTCAGGAAAGAGAAGAGGAGGCTTTTCATCATATTCCATTAACATTTTATCTGGGAAAATTTGAATACAATGAATTTTTAAAAAATCAACATTGTACTCATTTGTTTGTCTTCCAATATTACCCAAAACCCTGAACTTTATACATTCAAGTTGGCCAGCAAAATTTTTAAAGGATCTTCTCAATGGGAAAATGATATTCACGTTATATTTGATATTGACAAATGATCAAGGTTGTTATATGTGTCATATGTCATGTCATATATATTGGAAGTCTTTCTAAGTTGACATATTGGTCATATCTAAATATTTACTGATAAAACTCTTTACAGGCATATCTTGTTTTATTGAGCTTCACAGACATTGTGTTTTTTACAAATTGAAGGTTTGTGGCAACCTTGCATCAAACAAGTCTATTGACTTTATTTTTCCAACACCATTTGGTCCCTGCATGTCTCTGTGTCACACTTCGGCAATTCTCACAATATTTCAAAGTTTTTCATTATTATTGTTTTTGTAATGGTAATCTGTGATCAGTAATTATAACTCATTGAAAACTCAGATGATGTTAACATATTTTAGCAATCAGGTATACTGTAATCAAGTTATATACACTGTGTTTTTAAATGTAATGCTACTGCACACTTAATAGACTACAGTATAATATGAACGAAACTTTTATATACAATGGAAAGCCAAAATATTCATTTCACTTGCTTTATGGTAATATTCACTTCATGTCAGTGGTCCGGAACCAAACCACTGTATCTCCAATATTGTACAGCAGTATTTGTACATATGCACACCAACCTTCTCTTCTAGTTCTCTTTCTACCAATTCAGATCATTTAATAATCTCAAACATGTGGATGTCTTCTTTGCAGAAATGTCTGTTTATGTCCTCTGCCCATTTCTTGATTGGATTATTTGTTCTTTGGGTGTTGAGTTTGCTAAGTTCTTTATAGATTCTGGACACTAGTCCTTTATCTGATACGTCGTTTGCAAATATCTTCTCCCATTCTGTCAGTTGTCTTTTGATTTTGTTAACTGTTTCCTTGGCTGTGCAAAAGCTTTTGATCTTGATGAAATCCCAATAGTTCATTTTTGCCT
>NW_026744153.1:0-3065 GCF_022355385.1 Mustela nigripes
TTGTCTACCTCCAGCTCAGGTCATAATCCCAGCATCCTGGGATCGAGTCCCCCATCAGGCTTCTTGCTTACCAGGAGCCTGCTTCCCACTCTGCCTGCCTCTCCCTCTGCTTGTGCTATCTCTCTGACAAATGAATAAATTAAATCTTTTGTAAAAATCTTGTTAAAAAGGCCCATTTTAAAGAATGTTTTAAAACATTGTTTGGGCAGCAATAGAAGCGAAAGCAGAATGACATAATGTAACGACAGATAGTTTATGTGGGAGCCCTTTGGGTACTCTGGTGGATGAATGTTTTTAAATTAGTTTTTCGTGGACATGGGGAGTTAGAGAGGAGAAGGAAGGTGGGAGAAATTGGAAGGGGAGCTGAACCATGAGAGACTATGGACTCTGAAAAACAATCTGAGGGTTTTGAATGGAAGGGGGGTTGGGAGGTTGTGGTACCAGGTGGTGGGTATTATAGAGAGCACTGCTTGCATGGAGCACTGGGTGTGGTGCAAAAAGAATGAATATGGTTGTGCTGAAAATAAATAAAAAATAAATTAAAAAATTAGTTTTTTGTAAACTGCAAAAAAAGAAAAGCACTCCCATTTATAGTGTACACTTTATGGTTCAAAAAGAACGTGCCAACAATAAAAATAATGAGGGGTTACCGTTACAATTCATAGAAAAGGAGGTACAGGGAAATTGAATGAAAGGGAATAGCAAAGTAGGTTCATAAGTCCATCTTCTTTTTAAAAAAAATTAACCTGAAAGTGCGTTTCTGCCACCTCTCTCCTGTTTTATTTGATAAAGAATGACCACGATACATGAATTATAGTTCGGGCTTTTGAAAAGCATAATAGCTTTATACCAACACTTGAGCATTTATTTATTTTGTTATTTATTTTTTGCTAACAAGATAGCTTGATTTGATATGCGGTTCCTGACAACCAACCTCAGAAGTAATTCCATCTTCATAAGAAGTCCGAAAGAACCACAAACCAAACCTCAAAATAGATTCAAAGATAAAATACTCTTAAAAAAATTTCCCTTCCTGGGGCACCCGAGTGGCTCAGTGAGTTAAAGCATCTGTGTTCCGCTCAGGTCATGATCCTAGGGTCCTGGGATTGAGCCCCATGTCTGGCTCTCTGCTCAGCGGGGAGCCTGCTTCCACTTCTCTCTCTGCCTGCTCTATGCCTACTGGTGATCTATGTCTGTCAAATAAATAAATAAAATCTTTAAAAAAAAAATTTCCCTTCCTATCAGAAGCAGACCAAACCACTAACAAATTCCCCAGAAAGCTTCATCTAAAAGGTTGTACTTTCTTCAGACACCCAGCAGAACCTTCTTCTCTGGGCCTGGTATTTCTTCAATGGCCTATTCCAAAGAATAAGACACTAAACTACTGAGCGCCATGGGCCTGAGAACCATGAAAGAGATGATGAGGGGCACAAAGCACGCCTCTGGTCACCAAGAGGATATGTAAACGTTTGCTGCTTTTCTCCATTTTTCAAAGCTGAGTTTTTAGCTGGAGGCCGTTCATTTAGGATAAATTGCTGATACCATATAGTAAAAGCCATTATATGATCTTTTACAAACCATTTCCTATCTTTGCATTCTCATGTGCCAAGACAGACACGGATTATTTAAAACCCTGAAGAGAGTGCTATTGCATTTAAATTGCCTGTAACCTTCGTGCAATAGATTTATGATTGATGATAGATTTAGTTAAAATATAACTGTTTTAAATATTTATTCTCAGTAAACGATTTCAACCTATGCTCATTTAAGTAAGTTGGTGCATAATCCTTTTTCTATTAAACCATAGTGCAAGGACCAATGCCGTGCTTCCCAGAGAACCCCAAGCTCTTTTTCTGGAAAGGCCATATGCGTATGTATCAGGCGTCCTCTTTTCACTCCCTTTGTGGAGCACCTACCATGGAGGTCATGTAATAACCAATGACCAAAAAAACAACAAACCCAAACATCCAGGTCCAAGTTATTGGCGCCTGCCATTATGCAAAGGCAGACCCTGACTGGAGACCAGGAGACTGCTCAAATAGCAGGCAGGCATCTCAGCCCAGGCCTGTGATGGCGAAACTTGTTCCGGGCTAATGGCGCAATCAGGAAGCCAGCGAAGTGACCCGAGAGTGCAGCTGGTTTTAGGACGTGGCGGAGAGTCTGGGAGGAGGTGGAGGGGCTGGTGGAGGAGGGGCGTGCAGCGCCACGGTGCTGTGCTGCGGCCCAGTCGGGACTGCAGGACCCACAGGACTTGCGGACCCTGTGCTCCAGCCCATCCCCGGAGGCCGCGCTGCCCCTGCCAGCCCCAAGGCTTCTCCAGACCACCCTCTGCGCACAGGTAAATTGAAACCGCGCCGCGCCCTCACCTGGAGCAGAATGCGCGGGCCGCGAGCTCGCGGGGGTGTGGGGACCCAGCCTCCCGCGACCCCCGGGACACCGGGACCAACCGGACTCGCGCCGCACCCGGGTCCGCACGGAGTCGTGCCGGGGATGGCGCCGCCCAAGGTGCCTCCCGCCAGCTAGCCCTCATCATTCAGCACACCTATGCTCGCGTGCCAAGGTCCCCCTTCCCTTGTCTCCCGCCCTAGCCCCGCCGCTTTTGTTCTTGACTTGGGATCCTAGGTGGAAACTAGTCCCTCAGACCTTCCTGGCAGAAAGGAGCGCAGGGAGGGATTCTCGGTTTTTCCACCCTAGCTCTTCCTCTCTCCACATTCACATGCCTTCTTGTGTCTCTTTCCTCTCCTCATTGTCACTTTTAAAAGTGGTTTTGCTCTGCATGTTGACCTGCAGAGCGATTTCATGAATGAATATACAGGAAACTGAGTCGGAGTCCACCTGTGAGAGCCCACCTGTGGAGGCCTTTCATTAGAATGGTCTCTGGTTCTAGCCTCAGCTCAGAATACTGCGTGTACCTGAGGACCGAGTCCAGATGTTTCTTTCATCTCTGACTTGCATTTGAAATCCTCCTCAGACTTCAGCTTCCAGGATTGCTCCCGTCCTTGCTCTCCCACTGTCTCGGTGGGGATCCGCCATGAGTGTTGAACACAGGAATGAATGAATGATAT
>NW_026744154.1:0-3063 GCF_022355385.1 Mustela nigripes
CATGGCCTTAGGTCGTCATCTCTTCTCAATCTCGGTATTCAGGCTTCAGAACCTAGACCTTATCTACATTCATGGCACGGGTTTGAAAATGATGCAGAAATCAGAACTCTTTCCCCATGGCAAGAAACCTTGTGGTTGGCATTCTGTCCAACGTTAAGTGTAGTTGAAAGCAGTGTGCCCCCATGAGGCCCCGCCCAAGCTTGTGGGACACATTGGTCACAAAATCAAATTGTGACCTTCAGCCTGATCCCAGTCCTCAGGTAAGGCTTCTCAGTGGCTGGATGGAGAGACAGCATATTAGGCTTGCCATGCCCCTAGGTCCCAATTTTTAACCATCGTTTGGGTTGTCCCTTCACTCTTCCCCAGGGCTCTGCTTTGGAATTCCTCTTTTGGTGGGACACCTGAGGTAACAAACATGAAAGGAGTCCTCCCATCCCTCTGATTGACGAAAAACATTTGGGATCAGGCCAAATCCAAAGAGAGCAAGATTCGCCCATGGCCCATGAGGTCTCCCCAACATTCCACGGCCATCGCTGATACAAAATCCAGAGACAAAAGCCTGAGCAAGCGCCTCATACTCGCTCATTCTTCATATCCTGAAGAGTTTCTCAGATCAGAACCTACACGGCACTCGAATGCACCCAAAACAAATAGTCTAACCTGGGTACTAATGCACTATCTGATAACCTGAGCCCGGAACTCGTGACCATCACCCAGACAGCTGACCGCACACTGAGCATATCAGACCCGCCATGGCCTTAGGTCATCATCTCTTCCTTACCTCAGTTTTCAGGCTTCAGAACCTAGAACTTATCTCCAATCACTGCCCAGGGTTGCCTGTGATGTAGAAATCAGAACTCTTCCTTATCCATGGCAAGAAACCTTTTGGTTGGCATGTTGTCCAACGTTCAATGTAGGAGAAACCAGCATTCACCCTGAGGCCCCGCCCATTCTTGAGAGCAACGAGGGCATAAACAAGCATTGTAACCATCAGCGTGAGTCCTGTCCTCTAGTATGTCCTCACAGTGGCTGAACCATTAAATGTCATAATGGGCCTGACATATCCCTAGTCCCCAATTTTTAACCAGATTTCTGGTTGTCCAGTCTCCCCTCCCCAGGGCTCTACTCTGGAATCCCACATGTTGTGGGACACCTGAGGTTGTAAAACAAAATAAAACAAATCAACAACAACAGAACACCGGACTTCTTCCATCCCACAGAATAACCCCAAACTCTTTGGACGGGGCCAAACGCCCAGAGAGTAAGACTCGTCCATTTCCCATGAAGTCACCCGGAAATTTCAAGACCATGTGTGACACGATATCCAGAGACAAAAACTTGAGCAAGAGCCTCACACTCGCCTTATTTTCAGATCCCGAAGAGTTCTCCTCATGGTCTGTAGATCAGTCCTGCCATACCTATGACCCGAAACATAAGCTGAGTTTGTGTTTTCAGACAACTGTCGAAACAGCCCTGGGCTACACACCCTACAGGCTCAGGCCCCTGGAGCCCTACCTGAGGACAGTGCTTGCCCTCTCCAAGGGAATTGTATGTGCCCATTCCAATGGCCACAACCCTACTAAGAGGATAAACCTCCAAAGTCCCTGAGGCCATCCCAATATTTGCGGGTTCCCAGTACAAACAGGGGCAATCTGGGCCCATCTGAGCACCTACCGGCACTCAGAGCCGTAGACTGATGTCCCCTGAGTTAAAAAGGGACCAACAGGCCCCTAGGCACCTATCGGATCCATTGCTTTGGTTTCCAGGCATCTCTCCTCAGAGGCCTGGATTTCATAACAGCATATGGCTGTTTCATGACTCACGCATCAGAACAAATCTCATCTACACATGGGAAACTTGCACGATGGAGGTGTGTGAAAGCCTCTCTTTAGGAGAACCCTTCAGGGCCCCAGTGCCACCGCTTCATTCCAAGGTCTCCATAGACACAAAATCATATTAGGACTCATCCACGGGAGAGTCCATTTCATCTCAGCCACCTCGGTGTCTTGTTGCTTGGAGACAATTGGAATGCGAGGTGGGCTACCCAGCCATCCATCCTTAGAAACCTGCACTGAATCGTTCTCCTGGAGCCAACCAACAGGTCTCAATTGTCCTGCCGAAGAATCTTTGCAGTTGGGAGCTTCTCACAACTCCCATCATGGGAAAACCCACATGGCCTCGTGATCCACCCCCCCTTTAAGAAGGGGCCATCAGGGACAGAATGTCCAACCTGAGCGAACTTCTGATCCTCGGCCTGACTCCAGATGCACGAGATCTCGATTCAGGTCTGTAGATTGTGCCTGCCATATCGTCACCCAGAAACCTAGGCCTAGCTTGGGTTCTCAGACTTCCGACCTCAGACTACTGGCCCAAAGCCCTCCAGTTTGAAAATTCAGAAGTCAAATGCAGCACTCTGCCTGCCCTCCAGAAGAAAAACATTGCCCTCTGGGGCTACCGAGAAACCCCAAATGAGGATCAACCTGCACTCCATTCGGCTGTACCCCAAATATATCGGCTGACCTGGGCACTAATGCCCTTTCTAACACTGCCTGAGCCTGGAACTCCTGGCCTCACCCAGACAGCTGACCGCACACTGAGCACATCAGACCCGCCATGGCCTTAGGTCGTCATCTCTTCTCAACCTCGGTTTTCAGGCTTCAGAACCTAGACGTTATCCCCAATCACGGCCCGGGTTTGAAAATGATGCAGAAATCAGAACTCTTTCCCCATGGCAATAAAGCTAGTGGTTGGCATGTTGTCCAAGGTTCATTGTACTTAAAACCAGTGTGACCCATAAAGCCCCGCCCATGCTTACGGGCCACATTGGTCACAAACACACATTGTGACCCTCAGCCTGAGCCCAGTCCTCAGGTAAGGCCTCTCAGTGGCTGGATGGAGAGACAGCATATTGGGCTTGCCATGCCCCTAGGCCCCAATTTTTAACCATAGTTCGATTTGTCCCTTCACTCATCCCCAGGGCTCTGCTTTGGAATTCCTCTTTTGGTGGGACACCTGAGGTAACAAACATGAATGGAGTCCTCCCATCCCACAGATTGACGAAAA
>NW_026744155.1:0-3063 GCF_022355385.1 Mustela nigripes
TAATATCTAGTTTCAAATATCTTTTCCATCTATACAAACACCCAGCTATCTCCTTTATATACTATTACTATTGAGAATTCTGCTGACAGTATTATTCTTGTACATTTTAGGTGATCTGTTCTTGTCTTGGGCATCATTTATGCTCTTCCCTGTTTTTGATATTCCTAAAACTCACCATAATATATATGAGTTGTTTTTTGTGTGTGTGGTTTTTGTTTTGTTTTGTTTCTGATTTCTCATGTTTGGCATTATTTTAAGTCTGGTATCTTTCATCTTTCTTTAATTCTCCAAAATTTATCTCAGTACGTATTTAAATATTTTCTTTATGTTTTTTTCTCTTCTGCTGCATTTGGGCAGAAGTTATTAATTTGTTTGTTTGTTTGTTTTTCCCAACTCAATTATTCATTTTACAGCTATATTCATCTTAGTCTCCATTTATTGTATTCTTTATTTCAACAATTTTCACTTAATTTATATTCACAGTATAGTATCTTTCTTTTCTTTGTATATATACATCATTATTTTATCATATACTTTTAAGCTATTTTTAAAAATATTTTATTTATTTATTTGACATTGAGAGATCACAAGTAGGCAGAGAGGTGGGCAGAGAGAGAGGAAGGGAAGCAGGCTACCAGATGAGCAGAAAGCCTGATGTGGGGCTTGATCCCAGGACCCTGAGATCATTACCTGAACTGAAGGCAGTGGCTTAACCCACTGAGCCACCCAGGTGCCCCTTTTAAGCTATTTTTTAAAAGTACAGTCATTCTTTTTTTTTTTTTAAGATTTTATTTATTTATTTATTTGACAGAGAGAGATCACAAGTAGATGGAGGGCAGGCAGAGAGAGAGAGAGACAGAGGGAAGCAGACTCCCTGCTGAGCAGAGAGCCTGATCCAGGACTTGATCCCAGGACCCTGAGATCATGACCTGAGCTGAAGGCAGTGGCTTAGATCACTGAGCCACCTAGGCGCCCCTAAGCCATTTTTTAAATTCCTGTTCCAATAGCACTTGGATTGCCATACGAAGTTAACCACATCATCTTTTTTAGGGAAGTAATTGTACTTTTTATGTGCATAGTTATTTTGGCCCAAGAGTTCAGCTCCTCTTAGGACCATCAAATCTTTGTAATGTCTGGCTATGCTAGGATTTTCTAAGCAACAATAAAATACATTGAAACCTGGTAGCTTAATTATAATAATGTTTTCTTTCTCAATCATTCACAATAGCATTATATTCTGAGTAGCTTCCTTCTATTTTGCAGCTCTAGTGTTTGGAAAAACTTGAATTGTGATATCACTGTGATAATGTGAATTAGTCAGGGTTTTTCAGAGAATCGGGAAGAGAAAAAAAGGAAGATTTTCTCCAGGGCCAACTCTAGAAGTGACTATTAAAACATCTGTCCAAATTCAATTGAACAAAACTCAGAAATGCCATCTCCAATGAAATACCAAGAAGATTATATATAGTTCTGGGCACACACATCTCATTTGACACAATGATGTACATCAATGAAAGACTGAAGGCCACTCACCACTTCATGGGAGAATTTAAAAATAAATTTACTAATGAGGCCAAGAATTCAGAATCACAAATACTTCAGAACTAATAATAACTGCCTTCACTTGATGTTATTCTATAAGATAAATCCTACGATCAAGTTTCAATTTTAAATTCTTACAATTTAAAATTCTTAAATCCTTATGAAGAAGCATCATTTGGAGGGAGCAGTTTTCATAATTTATCATCCATCAGCATTTTTTTAAAGATTTTATTTATTTATTGGACACAGAGAAAGAGAGAGAGAGAGAGATTACAAGTAAGCAGAGAGGCAGGCAATCAGGGAGGGAAGCAGGCTTCCCTTTGAGCAGAGCCCGATGTGGGGCTGGATCCCAGGGCCCAGAGACCATGACTTGAGATGAAGGCAGAGGCTTAACCCACCACCCACGTGATGAGAGAGCCACTCAGGTGCCCCTCATCCATCAGCCTTAATTGTTTGGAGGAAAATGTGTGGAGGAATAATTCCTTAGGGAGCTAATCTCTCTAAAGAATTTTCAAGTCTTTACCCCTTCAAGGTTTTTTGCACAGTTCTGATAGCCTCTAAACATCCAGCTGAATTCTACAGTGACAGGCTTGTTAAAACCTGTCCTCAAACCAGGAATAGAGCTTGAAACATACCAGTGAAGAGCAACTTTGAGTCTTTTAAGGAATTTATCATCATTTCTTTGTTTTTGGTTAATATCTGAAATAGTTGTATATTACACTTGCATAATTTCTCCAGAGCTGACTTTGAAGGAGGCATTCAGTTCCAGCTAGTTCCATATTTTGGCAAGAACTATAATTCTATATTAAAAAAAATCTTTTAGAGCGCCTGGGTGGCTCAGTGGGTTAAAACCTCTGCCTTTGGCTCAGGTCATGATTCCAGGTTCCTGGGATTGAGTCCCACAGTGGGCTATCTTCTCAGCAGGGAGCCTGCTTCCATTCCTCTCTCTCTGCCTGCCTCTCTGCCTTCCTGTGATCTCTGTCAAATAAATAAAATTTAAAAAAAACCATATTTTATACCAGTTATTCATGTTTATTAACTAAGATATCACAATACAAAAAATACAAACAGTTGCTCTTTATTAATACCTTCAACCAAGATCAAGAAAATATGTCATATTTTCTCCAAAAATTTTATATCATCTGATAGGTCAGATATATATGAAATTACATTTAAAGTTTTTAAAATATCAGCAAATATTTTCATTTAAATGCAAATTTGAAAAAAAATCTACTTTTCCAAACACGACTTTTGATCCTATTTTTTTTTAATTTGTCGACAACTGATAAATTGTTTAGCGAGACTATGAATGTTAGATCAAAAAAATGATTAATAGATGTAAGTTCAAAATATTATGTTCCATTAAAAATGATTTAGTCTTTGATGAACATCTGGTTATATGTTGTATCCAGATATAGTAAATTAATGACATATATAAAATTATAGGGAAAAGACACCTTCCGTTCCATTATGAGTAGAGCTTTTAAAATGCTATTTGTCACAACCTGTCATCTTGTCATT
>NW_026744156.1:0-3063 GCF_022355385.1 Mustela nigripes
TGTAGATGAGATTGGTTCTGATGGGTGAGTCAAGAAACAGACATATGCTGTTATTGAAATCCAGGCCTCTGAGGAGAGATGCCTGGAAACCAAAGCAATGGATCCAATAGGTGCCTAGGAGCCTGTTCGTTCCTTTTTACCTCTGGGGACATCAGTCTACGGGTCTGAGTGCAGGGAGGTGCTCAGATGGGCCCAGATTGCCCCTGTTTGTCCAGGGAAGCCAAAAATATTGGGATGGCCTCAGGGACTTTGGAGGTTTATCCTCTTAGGAGGGTTGTGGCCATTGGAATGGGCACATACAATTACTTGGAGAGGGCAAGCACAGTTGTCTGGTTTGGCTCCAGGGGCCTGAGCCTGTAGGGTCTGTAGGCCAGGGCTTTTTGGACAGTTGTCTGAAATCACAAACTCGGCTTCTGTTTCGGGTCATAGGTATGGCAGGACTGATCTACAGACCATGAGGAGAACACTTCAGGATATGAAAAAAGGGCGAGTGTGAGGCTCTTGCTCACGTTTTTGTCTCTGGATATCGTGTAACTCATGGTCGTGAAATATCCGGGTGACTTCATGGGAAATGGACGAGTCTTACTCTCTGGGGGTTTGGCCCCGTCCAAAGAGTTTGGGGTCATTCTGTAGGATAAAAGAACTCCGTTGCTCTGTTGTTGTTGATTTGTTTTGTTTTGTTTTTCAACCTCAGGTGTCCCACCAAATGAGGGATTCCAGAGTAGAAACCCTGGGGAGGGGCGACTGGACAAACAGAAATCTGGTTAAAAATTGGGGCCTAGGGACATGTCAAGCCCATTAGGACATCTAATGGTCCAGCCACTGAGAGGACGTAGTAGAGGACAGGACTCACGCTGAGGGTCACAATGCGTGTTTATGCCCTCGTCGCACTCAAGAATGGGCGGGGCCTCAGGGTGAATGCTGGTTTCTCCTACACTGAACGTTGGACAACATGCCAACCACAAGGTTTCTTGCCATGGGTAAGGAAGAGTTCTGATTTCTGCATCACAGTCACCGCTGGGCAGTGATTAGAGATAAGGTCTAGGTTCAGAAGCCTGAAAACTGAGGTAGGGAAGAGATGATGACCTAAGGCTATGGCGGGTCTGATGTGCTCAGTGTGCGATCAGCTCTCTGGTTGTTGATCACGAGGTCCGGGCTCAGGTTGTCAGACATTGCATTAGTGCCCAGGTTAGACTATATATTTTGGGTGCCTTCGAGTGCCGTGTAGGTTCTTATCTGAAGAACTCCTCAGGATATGAATAATGAGCGAATCTGAGAAGCACGCTCAGGCTTTTGTTTCTGGATTTTGTTTCAGCGATGGCCGTGGAATGTTGGGGAGGCCTCATGGGCCATGTACGAATCTTGCTCTCTGTGGACATGGCCCGATCCCAATTGTTTTTCGTCAATCTGTGCAATGGGAGGACTCCTTTCAGGTTTGTTACCTCAGGTGTCCCACCAAAAGAGGAATTCCAAAGCAGAGCCCTGGGGAAGAGTGAAGGGACACCCCGAACTATGGTTAAAAATTGGGGCATAGGGGCATGGCAATCCCAATATGCTGTCTCTCCATCCAGCCACTGAGAAGCCTTACCTGAGGACTGGGCTCAGGCTGAGGGTCACAATGTGTGTTTGTGACCAATGTGGCCCGCAATCATGGGCGGGGCCTCATGGGCCACACTGGTTTAAACTACACTAAATTTTGGACAACATGCCAACCACAAGGTGTCTTGCAATGGGGAAAGAGTTCTGATTTCTGCATCATTTTCAAACCCGGGCCATGATTGGAAATAAGTCTAGGTTCTGGAGCCTGAAAACCGAGGTTGAGAAGAGATGACGACCTAAGGCCATGGCAGGTCAGATGTGCTCAGTGTGCGGCCAGCTGTCTGGGTGGGGCCAGTTGTGCCAGGATCAGGCTGTGTCAGAAAGGGCATTAGTGCCCAGGTCAGCCTATATATTTGGGGTATAGCCGAATGGTGTGCCCCGTTGATTCTATTTTGGGGTTTCTGGCTAGCCCCAGAGGGCAATGTTTTTCTTCTGTAGGGCAGGCAGAGTGCTGCATTGTAGTTCTGGATTTCCAAACTGGAGGGCTTGTGGGCCAGTTTTCTGAGGACTGAAGTCTGAGAACCCAAGCTAGGCCTAGGTTTCTGGGTGAAGATATGGCAGGCACAATCTACAGACCTGAATCGAGATCTCGTGCATCTGAAGTCAGGGCGAGGATCAGACGATCGCTCAGGTTGGATAGTCTGTCCCTGATGGCCCCTTCTTGAAGGGGGGGTAGATCACGAGGCCATGGTGTTTTCCCACGGTGGGAGTTGTGAGAAGCTCCCAACTGCAAAGATTCTTCTGCCCGACAATTTTGAGATCTATTGTTGGCTCCAGGACAACGATTCCGATTAGGGTTCTAAGGATGGATGGCTGGGTAGGCCACCTCGCATTCCAATTGTCTCCAAGCAACAAGACAGATTAGATCGGCCTGATCTGGGGGAGCAACCGAGGAGGCTGAGTTGAAATGGACTCTCCCGTGGATGTGTCCTAATATGATTTTGTGTCTATGGAGATCTTGGAATGAAGCGGTGGCACTGGGGCCCTGAACGGTTCTCCTAAATAGAGGCTTTCACACAGCTCCATCGTGCAAGTTTCCCATGTGTAGATGAGATTTGTTCTGATGGGTGAGTCAAGAAACAGCCTTATGCTGTTATTGAAATCCAGGCCTCTGAGGAGAGATGCCTGGAAACCAAAGCAATGGATCCGATAGGTGCCTAGGGGACTGTTCTTTCCTTTTTACCTCTGGGGACATCAGTCTACGGGTCTGAGTGCCGGTAGGTGCTCAGATGGGCCCAGATTGCCCCTGTTTGTCCTGGAAAGCCACAAATATTGCGATGGCCTCAGGGACTTTGGCTGTTTATCCTATTAGTAGGGTTGTGGCCATTGGAATGGGCACATACAATTCCCTTGGAGAGAGCAAAAACAGTCGTCAGTTTTGGCTCCAGGGGCCTGAGCCTGTAGGGTGTGTAGGCCAGGGCTGTTTGGACAGTTGTCTGAAAACACAGACTCGTCTTATGTTTC
>NW_026744157.1:0-3061 GCF_022355385.1 Mustela nigripes
GTAAAATCACACAACCAACACCAGTACCCCATGGACACACACATTCCAGAATACTCAGACACATATGTGCACATACGTGTCCCCTCATCACACCCTGAGGCTTCCAGAAGGGAAATCTGTCATCAGAATATTCCAGGATGTGTCCCCAAACCTCATTCGGTATTCTAGAACGTGCACGTCACCTACAAGACCATCTTCCTACCTTCATGTCCGGGTCTCGGGCACTGATGTTCCGCCGCTTCTTTCCAGATGATCAGTCGGTCTGTTGCGTCCGCTCCGGATCCTCAGAGTTGGAGATGGCCGTGGTGGGGGATGAACGAGCGAATGGCATGACTGTTGATCTCGAGACTGGGTGCCTGCGGTCAGAGCCAGGTCCTTCCTTCGGGAACAGGACATGGAGTGGCGAGCCCTTGCTTGTGAGCTGAGGAGTGAACACAAGGTCTTTAGCAGAGAAGCCGGCCCGGTCTGGAGAAGCACCGAGATTCTGGCAGAGTGGCGGTGTCTGTTCCCAGAGAGCCGGCACCAGGATTAGACCAGGCAAGGACCGGCGTCTTGGGCTGGTCACAGGTTACCGGTGGCTGCAGCTGGCCGCGGAAACTGCCTTCCGGATTCTGAAGGCTCCGGAGCCGTGCAGCGGGGATGTTGGTGAGCCGCTCACTGGAGAGGAGGCAGGGGAAGCGATTCTCCCTGCTGTTGAGCAGAGAGAATGAGGCCCTGGGGAACCCCTGTCCCACTCCCATAATGAGCACCTGTGCGGATTTGTCCAGAGGAGTCCCCCAGGGCAAGGAGAGGAACATTCTGGAGGGAAAGGCCCTGGAGGGTGGTGTATCCCTGGCTGCGTGGAGGCCAGAGGCAGCCCCGGCTTCCTCCCCAGCCCCTGTTCTCCTAGCATAGTGCTGTAGGGTATTGTTCTGGGGACGAGGGACCTTGAGCAGCTGCATGGCCTCAGTGACTCTCAGGGTCAGTATGAAAACGGGGGAGACAGTTCTCGTCTGTGGGAGGGGCTTGAGGTCTGGCAAGGTCATCCTCAGTTCTGACACTCCTGTCATCGGCCTTCACCGCCACCCCTTCTTGTGGCTCTCACTGCCTTTGCTCTGTCCCTGGCTGAGCCCCCTCTCCCAGGACGGCCTGTCCTATTTCCTGACAGATCTCTCTCCACCCAGACGAGGCTTCTCTGCTCCCTCCTGCAGTCCCTCCCTTGGCTGGCGTCTGGAGGTCTGTCATGGTCCCCAAGGCGGCCTGTCTCCACTGCTCTCTCGAGCTTGGGTTCCCCGGTCAGTCCTGGTGGTTCCTGCTCTGCCCACTCCTCCTGGCGCTCCTGCCTCTTCTCCCTTGGTTATATTCCGTTGGCTAGATCATCATCCTATTCGAATGAAATCCTAATCCTACCCTGTCCCCATATTCGTTCAGCCGATTGTCGATTGTCGCTGGAGGTCAGGCCTGAACCCTCCGAGAAGCTTCGGTTCATGACCATAAAGGTTCTTTTTAATTTTCCCGCTTGCTGGAGACACACTACCTCGGGTCAGTTTACGGCGTCCGGCGTGGTGACGGGTTTCGCGGACGTACTGTGCGGTGTCTGCCGGATTGCGGTCCGTGAGCACGGGCTCCGGCTCGCACAGCTGTCGCTGCACTGTCGCTGTGGTCACAACACGCACACGCCCTCCTGCAGCAGCTGTGAGCGCACGGACGTGTTCCCCGCACTCGCCCCTCCGCACTGCCATCCCAGAACTCATCGTAACTGGAAGTTCATCCTCTTTGGCCAGCATCTCCCCTTCGGCCCTGCCCTCAGCCGCTGGCGACCCCCATTTGATCCACATACTCAGTGCTTTGGGACCCCACGTATAAATGGCACCAAGCAGCGGTTGTCTTTCTCTGTCTGATTTGTCCCACTCGACGTAATGCTCTGTCCTTCCGTGGGGCTGCACACGGCAGGGTTTCCTTCGTCATGGCTGAGGACTGTCCCACTGCATCTTCTTCATCCACGTATCCACCCAGGGCCACTGGAGTTGTTCGCAGGGCTCGCGAGGAGCGGGGCGGCGAGCACGGCAGTGCCCATATCTCTTTGAAGGAGTTCGCCTCCTTTGGATGTATCCAAAGTGGATGTATCCCCAAGTGGAATTGCTGGATCGCTGGATGTGGTAGCTTTTTCGTTGTTGGAGAGCCTGCACTCTGTTTTCCCTGGCGCCTGAGCTGGTTCCCATCCCCACCACCAGGGCACGGGGTTCCCTGTTCTCCACATTTCTACCAACACTTCTTCTCTCTCGTCCTTCAGATAAGAAGCGTTCTGACAGGTGTGCGGTGATGTCTCATTGTGGCTAATATTAACGTGACTCTAGTGATTAGTGCCACCGAGCACCTTTTCACGTACCTCTTGGCATTTGTATGTTTTCTTTGGAAACCCGTCAATTCAGGTCCTTCGCCCATTAATTGGATCATTTGTTTCTTTCCCTATTTAGTCGTATGTGTTCTCCATATACTTGCATATACATATAAACAGACACCTGGTTGCAAATATTTTCTCCCATTTCTAGGATGCTGTTTTGCTTTGTTGATTTCTTTTCCAGCGCTGGAGCTCTCTATTATTTTACTATTTATTTATTTGTACTTGAAACATCTTGAATGCAGTGGTTCAAATTACTTCATAAATTTCCTACTTATTACTATTGATTACAATAAAAACTTTGCACACACCCCAATGGTAAAGTGTAACCCTTTGATTTTCTTCTTTTTTGAGGGGGGGTAATGATTTTATTTCTGTATTTGACAGAAAGAGAGAGCACAAGTAGGGGAAGCAGCAGGCAGAGGCAGAGGGAGAAGCAGTCTCCTTGCTGAGCTGGGAGCCCGATGTGGGGCTTGATGCCAGGACCATAGGATTTTGACCTGAGCTATAGGCAGACACTTCACTGACTGATGGACCCAGGTGCCCCCAAATGTAACCCTTTTAAATAATTCACACTCAACATGTGTTTTATTTCTTTTCCTCACTAAATAAGTTTTTATGTATTTTATTTTATTTTTTTATTATGTTCAGTTAGCCAACAGATTGTACATCATTAGTTTT
>NW_026744158.1:0-3061 GCF_022355385.1 Mustela nigripes
CATGTGGAGAGACCATATCTGGGTGTATTCATGGGATATGGCATTCAGCTTGAACGGGAGGATACTGAGCCTTAAACCTAGCTTGTTATGAGGATATCATTGGAGAGGTTTGGGTTTATTACTGTGTCTGGTTGGACCCTCTGCTCCATCAGCCTTGGGGAGACATGGGAGCACCTCGAAGACTGAAGTGTGAGCAGTCAGGGATGATGGTGGAAAAAGTGCCGAGAGCCTGGAGTTGGTGTGACCATGCTTGTCTGTCATGGCCCCATCATCCCATTGCTTATTTTCTTTTTATATTGAGAGAATGTATGCCCACACATTTGCATGGGTGGAGGCTAGGTACATATGTGTGTGGAAATATATGAAATGCAACACACAACCCTAGTACATCTACACAAAGAAATGACAAATGACCGTGAAATGGATGACTACAGCTACACATGGCAGCAGACAGACTTCAGGAAGTTATTGTTGTTGCAAGGTAATGAGCAGAATGAAAACAATAATTGATTAACGTGCAGAGACTTTAGATGCGCAAAATATATACTGTGAAAAGTCAACACATATGTACATGAACATTTGGTGGTTGGTTGGAAATGGTAAAAGGCAATTAAACGCTTATTTTTCAGGAGATAACTGCATCCAGCTTGATTGGATCATGTTGATTAAATTAGGTTCCCATCAGATTGAGACAGGAAAGATGGCTGGCAAGGACCCTTCTCCCATGGGGAATTGCTTAGCATCCTGGTCCACAATACTTTGCTACGATCACCTTATGTGACAATCTCCTGACCTGGAGTTGGAGGATGAACGCGTATGACAGACGGGGTCACCCAAACAAATCCATAGGACTTGAATACTCCCCACAACCTAAAACACAATAACACTGGGCTCCAAGAATTGTAATCCAAGTAGATGTGGGAACACTGGTGTCTTTCAGTGAACAAGTTTTAAGACTTATTTATGTATTTGAGAGAGAGAGCGCACACATGGGAGTGGGGGAGAAGGACAGGAGAACAGGGAGAGGATCTCAAGCAGACCCCATGGTGAGTGAGGGTCAAACACAGGGCCCCACCCCACAACCCTGAGATCAACATGTTTTTGGTTGGTTTTCTTTACTTTTATGCCGTCAAGAAGAAGAGCACAGCGAGGCTGTCATCTGGACACGATCTGGGACACTCCAAGTGAGAGAGCAGCAACATTGGAAGGAACTAGCAGAATCTGGTTCCTCTCTGAGGGTGAGTCTTTTCCTCATCCACTGCTCTTTCTCTCCTCTTTCTTAACCCTGAGTGTCTTCACTCCTGTGCCCTTATGGTGTGAGGAATTTCTTAAAATTCCATTCTGTCCACGAGTTTCCTGCCTTTATGTGTACCCTTCAGGAACCAATTTTCCTTCAGTTTTTTGCTTGTGTATGATCACTGGAGTCTGAGCCAAAAGATGCTAGAAGGACCACATGGAAGTGATTTACTTAGATGTCTCCAAAAGGGAGATGCCATCATGCAACAATATCTATTATTTCACAAAGATGCCTTTCACAAAGTGTGCATCTCACACACTAACCATAAAACTATCTGAGGACAGCATTAGCTCTGTCCACTCCCAGAAAAGAGAATGAAGTTGCTTCTTCTAACTTAACTAAAAGACTGTAGGGGAGGGTAGGTGAACCATGAGAGACTATGGACTCTGAAAAATAATCTGAGGGTTTTGAAGGGGCAGGGGGTATGAGGTTGGGGTACCAGGTGGTGGGTATTATCGAGGGCACAGATTGCATGGAGCACTGGGTGTGGTGCAAAAATAATGAATATTGTTATGCTGAATATAAATAAAAATAAATTTAAAAAAAACTGTATTTAAACCTTCTGATTGCCCCCATCTGGTGATAGCTTGATAATGCGATTTATTTAACCTTACTACCACTGGGTTGGGTTTCTTTGCACATTAAAATGAGCAGTTATAATCACTTTACTGTTGAATTAAAGTTTCTATGCTCCATGCCTTTTAATGTGGTTGATTACCATGAAGCTGGGCTATATCTTAGCAGCACTAAGGTGTATCTTACCACGTGTGTGGTATCTTCTCTTACAGCACCTAGCATGGGGATAAGATGAACCTCACAGGATGAAAGCTGTCCTAGAAGCTGGCCAACACCTGAAATCTGATGAGTACGGCATAGTCTCTCATGGTTCACCTCCCGTCCCAATTTCCCTCAACTCCCTTCTCCTCTCCATCTCCCTACGTCCTCCATGCTATTTGTTATGCTCCACAAATAAGTGAAACCATATGATAACTGACTCTCTCTGCTTGACTTATTTCACTCAGCATCATCTCTTCCAGTCCCATCCACGTTGCTACAAAAGTTGGGTATTCATCCTTTCTGATGGAGGCATCATACTCCATAGTGTATATGGACCACATCTTCCTTATCCATTCGTCCGTTGAAGGGCATCTTAGTTCATTCCACAGTTTGACGACCGTGGCCATTGCTGCTATAAACATTGGGGTACAGATGGCCCTTCTTTTCTCGACATCTGTATCTTTGGGGTAAATACCCAGGAGTGCAATGGCAGGCTCATAGGGATGCTCTATTTTTAATTTCTTGAGGAATCTCCACACTGTTTTCCAAAGTGGCTGCACCAACTTGCATTCCCACCAACAGTGGAAGAGGGTTCCCCTTTCTCCACATCCTCTTCAACACATGTTGTTTCCTGTCTTGCTAATTTTGGCCATTCTAACTGGTGTAAGGTGGAATCTCAATGTGGTTTTAATTTGAATCTCCCTGATGGCTAGTGATGATGAATATTTTTTCTTGTGTCTGATAGCCATTTGTATGTCTTCATTGGCGAAGTGTCTGTTCATATCTTCTGCCCATGTTTTTATATGATTGTCTGTTCTGTGTGTGTTGAGTTTCAGGAGTTCTTTATAGATCCTGGATATCATATTAAAAAAAAAAGAAATTAACCTCTTGTCCTTTTCTTTAAATGTAAATGAAATATATATTATTGGCTACAAAATTGATGGAGTAGGAAAACATTCTGGAAAACCATTTGTCTTTTTTTTTTTT
>NW_026744159.1:0-3060 GCF_022355385.1 Mustela nigripes
CTGCTTCTGCCCTCTTCTCTCCTGGGTCCTGGGGTGACCTTCTGACCAGGCTCTGGACGCCTTCTTCTGCTTCCTAACTCAGAAGCCTCATGGCAAGTTCCCTCAGAGGGGACATCCTGTCCTGGCCCCGGAGGGCCACCCAGTGTCTGGGGGAGGTTCCTGACCATCAGAGTGAGCTCCTGCATGTGCCCTCCTCGCCTGGGGCCCCAGTCTCCCTGCGTGTAAAAAGGAGGGGGACATCTCTGTGCCTGGCTGTCTGGCAGGCAGGGGCATTCGGCTCCCAGCCTCTGTCATCAGCTCTTGGCTTCTCCCCAGATCTCTGGCAAGTGGTTTTATCTCGCCTCGGCCTTCCACAACCCAGAGTTCAACCAGTCAGCGAGAACAATCCAAGCGGCCTTCTTCTATTTCACTCCCAACCCTACGGACGACACAATACTGCTCGGAGAGTACCTAACCATGTAAGACCCCCACATGCTAGCTTGCCCCCAGCCCCAGCTTCTGCTCCTAGCTGCTGGGAAACCTCGAGCAAGTCCCTCCTTCCTCCTGACCTCAGCCTTTTCATCCGTGGATGGGGAGGGCGGTTTACTCGGTCCCAACTCTTGCCCTTGATGATAGCGACCGGTGCTTGTCCACTTCTTCTCAATGATCCTCCTCTTTGTTATCCTTCTTCTGTCTGGCTGTAGTGGGAACAAGTGCATCTATAACTCCAGCTATCTGAAGGTCCAGAGGGAAAATGGGACCCTGTCCAAATACGGTGAGGTCCAGCCCTCAGGCGGGAGGACGGGGTGTGTCATGGGGACCTGTGAATGGACCAGACAAAAGGGTCAGTGCTGGGGCAAAGCCACGAAGAATCCAGGACAGGCCCTCTTCCTACATTTCTAACGTCCCAGGGTCTCCATGTTCAAATAAGTAATAACCATCCCCAGACTTGAGCTCTATGTGTCAGGCACTGTTTGAAGTACTTTTACTAGAATTAACCCACAAACAATCATAGGAGGACCTGACAGCAATCAGCCGAGGAAACAGAGAAACAGAGAGGACAAGTTGTTTCCCTGACGTCACACAGCCTGTAATTAGAACTAGAATTCAAACCGAGGGCTGGCTGCAGGCCTGCCTCTCTCCACTACTCTTTCCCCTTTGGGACCTGAGGGTGGCAGTCTGTGTCAGGTAGGGAGTGACCCCACTTCTGTCCCCACCATCACCCTGGAGAGGGCACATAGTAGGAGCATACAAATGCTGGTGGGATTAAACCAACAGCCCTGGGCAGCCCTGAGGTTCCTGTGTGGGCCTCACTTTTCTCATCTGTAAAATGGGGAGAAAGGCCCTGACAGCCACAGTCGGCACGAGGCTCCTACAATTCCACATCTCTTTGCAAGGCCCGGCACACAGAGGGAGTGAAGGTCGTTGGCCCAGGTGAACTCCCAGCCTTCACTGACTGCTGGGGTTCAAGGAACACTCATGGTCCCTCACCTGTTATCAGACCCATTGTGCTATGTGGTCTCACCCAGAGGTTTTCTTCTCCAGAGTCCGGCAAAGAAGTGTTTGTCGATCTCCTGCTCACCAAGGATCCCAAGATCTTCATGCTTGGCTTCTCCCTGAAGGATGAGCAGAACAAGGGACTGTCCTTGTATGGTAAGCACTCCTCCAATATCCACCTCACCCAGACCTCACCCAGCAGACCACCTGTCCCTGTGGCTGGGTCCCCAGAACCCCCCGCCCTCCCCTGAGCCCCAGCTAGGCCCCCGGCATACTCACCCAGCCCCCTTGTTCCCTCCTGCAGCTGACAAGGCAGAAGTGACTGAGGAACAAATGAGAGTTTTCCATGAAGCCATCACGTGCTTCGGCATGCGGAAGTCGGAGATCAATTACACTGATGCGAAAAAGGTGAGCGCAATGCAGACTAGGCTATGCCCGCCCTCGGAGCCCTCCTGCCTGGGGGCAGCCCCAGAGGCCCGGATAGGGAGACCAGCCGCCCAAGGCTGCATAGTGAGGCAGGATGTCCTACTTGTAAGCACCTGCCTCCCTGCAGGGACAGCTGAGCTCCCCAGAGGCCCAAAGGTTGAGGGCCCAGGAGGGAAAGTCCCTGGGAAACAGAGAGGACAGGAAGGGAGGAGGAACAGTGGGAATAAGGGTGGCAGTGGGAACGTGACGGGGAAACACACAAGGGTGATTATCGCTTACACCTGCCGGCCACAGCCCAGACATCAGATACGTCAGAGGCTTTCCTTGGTCGTGTCCTATAAGGCAATCTAAAATGGAGAGCTGCTGAGCGGGCTATACTTTTTCAGATATGCATGAAATACTTTTATTATCATCAAAGTAAAAAGGTCTCCGTTGGCCACCTGAGGCCATCTCTCCTGCCCACCAGCGGCCTAAAGCTCCTCCAGTCCCCACGCCTGGCAGCTGCAGGAAAGGACTGGGCACAGCACCAACTGGCCCTGGTGTGCCGCCTGCCTTTCCCATCCACTGGCTGGGGGACCGCAGACAGGATGCAAGGACCCCTGAAGCTCGGTTACATCATCCCCACAAAATCCAGATCGGTCCAGGGGCTTGGCGAGTCCTCAGTACACGGCAGCTGTTTGTAAAGCCTCGAGCCCCCATCGGGTGTGCAAGAAGCTGAGGCTCAGAGCTGGACCGTGCCTCGCCCCGGGTCCCTGAGCTGACGCCCCAGTCCGGAGCTCATCCACCCTTGCCCTCACAAGAGCCCCTCATATCACCGGGCTCCCCTCTCACTGTCTTCCAGGATCTGTGTGGGCCGCTGGAGAAGCAGCACAAGGAAGAAAGGCAGAAGGAAAAGGAGGAACACACGGCGTTGGACTAGGACCCTGCGGACCGTGGGGCCCATCCTCAGCCCTAGGCCCACCCCTTTTGTACATGATGTTTTTGTCTCAGGTGCATTAATAAAGCTTCTGCCTGTGAAACAGGAGGCAGGGGCTCGTTTGCTCATGTCGTCATTCATTCATTCATTCATGGGTGTTGAAGCCCGCCCTGAGCTGAGCCCTGGCTGATCAGGGCATAAGGCCCAGCCCTTGGTGGGAAGAGCCCCCGCTGTCATATGCA
>NW_026744160.1:0-3060 GCF_022355385.1 Mustela nigripes
ACCCTCTTTAATGCCTATCACCCAATTGCCCTGTTCCCTCACCCCTACCCTGAGGATCTTTGCATCTATGTTTATCAAGGACATTGGCCCGTAGCTTTCTTTTTTTAGTAATATCTGTGATTTTGGTATCATGGTAATGCTGGCCTTATAGAATGTACTTGGAAGCTTTCATTCATCTTCTATCTTGAGATAGATTGAGGAGAATAGGTATTAATGCTTCTTTAAATGTTTTGTAGAATTCACTTGTGAATCCATCTAGTTGTGGGCTTTTGTTGGGAGTTTTTTGACAACTGATTCAATTTCATTACTAGTAATTGGTCTGTGCAGATTTCCTGTTTCTTCCTCATTCAGCTTTCTCACATTCTTGCTTTTCTTTCTTTTTCTTCTCTTCTCTACTCTTCACTTTTCTTCTCTTCTCTTGTCATTCAGGTTTAGATAATTGTATGTTCCTAGGAACCTGTCCATTTCTTCTAGGTTGTAATTCTTTGTTTAGCTGTGTTGTTGGTTGCTACTTCTTTCCTTTTGTTTCTGATTTATTTGAGACCTTTCTCTTTTTCTTGATGAGTCTGACTAAAGGATTATCAATTTCGTTTGTCTTTTCAAAAGAAGCAGTTCTTGGTTTCATTGATCTTTTCTATTTTTTAAATCTGTATGTCATTTATTTCTGCTCTGATTTTTATTATTTTATTTCTATTCACCTGGGATTTGTTCTTTGTCTAGTTCCTTTAGGTATCAGTTTAGATGATTTTTGGAGCTTTTTATTTCTTTTTTTAAAATTTTTTATTTTTTATAAACATATAATATATTTTTATCCCCAGGGGTACAGGTCTGTGAATCGCCAGGTTTACACACTTCAGAGCACTCACCAAAGCACATACCCTCCCCAATGCCCATAACCCCACCCCCCTTCTCCCAACTCCCCTCCCCCCAGCAACCCTCAGTTTGTTTTGTGAGATTAAGAGTCACTTATGGTTTGTCTCCCTCCCAATCCCATCTTGTTTCATTTATTCTTCTCCTATCCCCTTAACCCCCCATGTTGCATCTCCACTTCCTCATATCAGGGAGATCATATGATAGTTGTCTTTCTCTGCTTGACTTATTTCACTAAGCATGATACCCTATAGTCCCATCCACATCATCGCAAATGGCAAGATTTCATTTCTTTTGATGGCTCTATAGTATTCAGACACATAGATCAATGGAACAGAATAGAGAGCCCAGGAATAGACTCTTAACTCTATGGTCAACTATTCTTCGACAAAGCAGGGAAGAATGTCCAATGGAAAAAAGACAGCCTCTTCAATAAATGGTGTTGGGAAAATTGGACAGCCACATGCAGAAAAATGAAATTGGACCGTTTTTTGTACCACACACGAAAATAGCTTCTTTTTATTTTTTGAAGGAGGCATGTATTGCTATAAGTTTTCCTCTTAGAACTTCTTTTTCTACATCCCAGAGATTTTGGACTGTTGTATTTCATTTTTATTTGTCTCCACATATTTTTAGATTCCTTTTTAAATTCACGCATTGACCAATTTGTTGTTTAGCATGTTGTTTAGCTTCCATGTGTTTTGGGGGTTTTTCCTTGTTATTTCTTTCTAATGTCATATCATTGTGCTTGGAAAAGAGGCATGATATGACTTAAATCTTTTTAATTCATTGAGTATTATTTTGTGGCATAACATGTGATCTATCTTGAAGAATGTTTCATGTAGAAACATTTTCTGATAGAATGCTTTTAAAAAAGATTTTATTACAATGGCATTAAAAGTATAGATTGTTCTAGGCAGTATAGACATTTTAACAATGTTTATTCTTCCGATCCAAGAGCATGGGATGGCCTTCCATCTTTTTGTGTCTTCTTCAATTTCTTTCATGAGTGTTCTGTAGTTCCTCAGATACAGATCATTTACCTCTTTGGTTAGGTTTATTCCCAGGTATCTTATGGTTCTTGGTGCTATAGTAAATGGAATCGATTCTCTAATTTCCCTTTCTGTATTTTCATTGTTCGTGTATAGGAAAGCCACTGATTTCTGCACATTGACTTTGTATCCTGCCACGTTGCTGAATTGCTCTATGAGTTCTAGTAGTTTGGGGGTGGAGTCTTTGGGGTTTTCCATATAAAAAATCAAGTCATCTGCAAAGAGAGAGAGTTTGACTTCTTCATTGCCTATTTGGATATCTTTTATTTCTCTTTGTAGTCTGATTGCTGTTGTTAGGACTTCTCATACTATATTGAACAAGAGTGGTGAGAGTGGGCATCCTTGTCATGTTCCTTATCTCAACGGGAAGGCTGCAAGCTTTTTCCCATTGAGGATCATATTTGCTGTGTGTCTTTAATAGATAGATTTGATGAAATTCAGGAATGTTCCCTCTATGCCTATACTTTGAAACGTTTTAATCAGGAATGGATGTGGGATTTTGTCAAATGCTTTTTCTGCATCAATTGAGAGGACCATGTGGTTCTTCTCTCTTCTCATATTAATTTGTTGTATCATTTTGACTGATTTGAAAATGTTGAAACATACTTGTGGCCCAAGAATGAATCCCACCTGGTCATGGTGGATAATCTTTTTAATGTGCTGTTGTATCCTGTTTGCTAGGATCTTGTTGAGAATCTTAGCATCCATATTCATCAGTGATATTGGTGTGAAGTTCTCCTTTCTGGTAGGGTCGTTGCCTGGTTTAGGGATCAGGGTAATGCTGGATTCATAGAAAGAATCTGGAAGTTTTCCTTCTGCTTCAATATTTTGAAGCATCTTCAGGAGAATAGGTGTTATTTGTTCTTTGAAAGTTTCATAGAATTCCCCAGGGAATCTGTCAGGTCCTGGGCTCTTGTTTTTTGGGAGGTTTTTGATCACTGCTTCAATCTGATTAATAGATATCAGTCTTTTCAGGTTGTCAGTTTCTTCCTGGTTCAATTTGGGGAGTTTATAGTTTTCCAGGAATGCATCCTTTTCATCTAGGTTGCTTAGCTTATTGGCATATAACTGCTGATAATAACTTCTGATGATTGTTTCTACTTCCTTGGTGTTGTGATCTCTCCCTTTTCATTCATAA
>NW_026744161.1:0-3060 GCF_022355385.1 Mustela nigripes
AACATTGCCCTCTGGGGATACCCAGAAACCCCAAATGAGGATAAACGGGGAAGGCCATTCGGCTGTACCCCAACTATATAGGCTGACCTGGGCACTAATGCCCTTTCTGACAAAGCCAAAGCCTGGACCTCCTGGCCCCACCCAGACAGCTGGCCGCACACTGAGCACATCGGACCCGCCATGGCCTTAGGTCGTCATCTCTTCTCAACCTCGGTTTTCAGGCTTCAGAACCTAGACCTAATCCCCAATGACGGCCCTGGTTTGGAAATGATGCAGAAATTAGAACTCATTCCCTATGGCAAGAAACCTTGGGGTTGGCATGTTGTCCAAGGTTCATTGTACTTGAAATCAGTGTGGCCCATGAGGCCCCGCCCATGCCTTGGGACCACATTGGTCACAAACCCACATTGTGACCCTCAGTCAGAGCCTAGTCCTCAGGTAAGGCCTCTTAGTGGCTGGATGGAGAGACAGCATATTGGGCTTGCCATGCCCTCAGCCCCAATTTTTACCCATAGTTCCTTTCAGTCTTCCACAGGGCTCTGCTTAGGAATTCCTCTTTGGTGGGACACCTGACGAAACAAACCAGAAAGAAGTCCTCCCATCCCACAGATTAACGAAAAATAATTGGGATCGGGCAAAATCCACAGAGAGGAAGATTCGTCCATGGCCCATGAGGCCTCCCCAACATTCCACGGCCATCAATGATACAAAATCCAGAGACACAAGCCTGAGCACGCGCCTCAGAATCGCTCATTCTTCATATCCTGAAGAGTTCCTCAGATAAGAACCTACACGGCACTCGAATGCACCCAAAATATATAGTCTAACCTGGGCACTAATGCACTGTCTGACAACCTCAGCCCGGACCTCGTGTCCAACACCCAGATAGCTGACCACACACTGAGCACATCAGACCCACCATGGCCTTAGGTCATCATCTCTTCCCTACCTCAGTTTTCAGAATTCAGAACCTAGACCTTATCTCCAATCACTGCCCACGGGTCACTGTGATGCAGAAATCAGAACACTGCCTTACCCATGGCAAGAAACCTTGTGGTTGGCTGCCATACCTATGACCCAAAACATAAGCCGAGTTTGTGTTTCAGACAACTGTCCAAACAATCCTGGCCTACACACCCTACAGGCTCAGGCCCCTGAAGCCAAACCTGACGACTGTGCTTGCCCTCTCCAAGGGAATTGTATATGCCCATTCCAATGGCCACAACCCTACTAAGAGGATAAACCTCCAAAGTCCCTGAGGCCATCCCAATATTTGTGGCTTCCCAGGACAAACCGGGACCCTCCGGGCCCATCTGAGCACCTAACCGCACTCAAAACCGTAGACTGATGTCCCCTGAGATACAAAGAAACGGATAGGACCCTAGGCACCTATCGGATTCATTGTTTTGGTTTCAAGGCATCTCTCCTCAGAGGCCTGGATTTCAATAACAGCTTATGGCTGTTTCTTGACTCACCCATCAGAACAAATCTCATCTACACATGGGAAACTTGCACGATGGAGCGTGTGAAAGCCTCTCTTTAGGAGAACCCTTCAGGGCCCCAGTGCCACCGCTTCATTCCAAGGTCTCCATAGACACAAAATCATATTAGGACACATCCACTGGAGAGTCCATTTCAACTCAGGCTCCTCGGTTGCTCCCCCAGATCCTGCAGATCAAACCTGTCTTGTTGCTTGGAGACAAATCGAATGCGAGGTGGGCTACCAGCCATCCATCCTTAGAACCCTGCTCAGAATCGTTGTCCTGGATCCAACCAAGAGGTCTCAATTGTCCTGCAGAAGAATCTTTGATGTTGGGAGCTTCTCACAACTCCGATCGTCGGAAAACCCACATGGCCTCGTGATCCACCGCCCCTCCAAGAAGGGGCCATGAGGGAAAGAATGTCCAACCTGAGCGATCGTCTGATCCTCGCCCTACTGCAGATGCACGATATCTCGATTCAGGTCTGTAGGTTGTGCCTGCCATATCCTCACCCAGAAACCTAGGCCTAGCTTGGTTTCTCAGACTTCCGTCCTCAGATTACTGGCCCACAAGCCCTCCAGTTTGGCAATCCAGAACTACAATGCAGCACTCTGCCTGCCCTCCAGAAGAAAAACAATCTGCCTGCCGTCCATAAGAAAAATATTGCCCTCTTGGGCTACCCAGAAACCCCAAATGAGGATCAACCTGCACTCCATTCGGCTGTACCCCAAATATATAGGCTGACCTGGGCACTAATGTACTTTCTGACACAGCCTGAGCCTGGACATCCTGGCCTAACCCAGACAGCTGGCCGCACACTGAGAACATCGGAGACGCCATGGCCTTAGTTCGACATCTCTACTCAAACTCGGTTTTCAGGCTTCAGAACCTAGACCATTTCTCCAATCACGGCCCGGGTTTAAAAATGATGCAGAAATCAGAAATCTTTCCCCATGGCAAGAAAACTTGTGGTTGGCATGTTGTTTAAGGTTCAGTGTACTTGAAACCAGTGTGGCCCATGAGGCCCAGACCATGCTTGCGGGCCACATTGGTCACAAACACACATTTTGACCCCTCAGCCTAGGCCCAGTCCTCAGGGAAGGCCTCTCAGTGGCTGGATGGAGAGACAGCATATTGGGCTTGCCATGCCCCTAGGCCCCAAATTTTAACCATAGTTCGGGTTGTCCCTTCACTGTTCCACAGGGCACTGCTTTGGAATTCCTCTTTTGGTGGGACACCTGAGGTATCAAACATGAAAGGAGTCCTCCCATCCCACAGATTGAAGAAATACAATTGGGATCGGGCCAAATCCACAGAGAGCAAGATTCGTCTATGGCCCATGAGGCCTCCCCAACATTCCACGGCCATCGCTTATAAAAAATCCAGAGACAAAAGCCTGAGCATGGGCCTCAGACTCGCTCATTCTTCATATCCTCAAGAGTTCTTCAGAAAGAACCTACAAGGCACTCGAATGCACCCAAAATATATAGTCTAACCTGGGCACTAATGCACTGTCTGACAACCTGAGCCCGGACATCGTGACCAACACCCAGACAGCTGACCGCACACTGAGCACATC
>NW_026744162.1:0-3060 GCF_022355385.1 Mustela nigripes
AACAGGGTGCTCACTCTTTGGTCCCAGTTTCTGCTCCCAGTGCTACTGGGCTTTGCAAGGAAGGCAGGCTGTCCCCTGGGACCCACTGGAGCCCACAGGACGGTGGGAGAGGTAAGATGCCACCGGGTCCTGTCCTGAGCTGCTCCCAGCCGCCAGCCTCACCACATGGTGCAAGAGGGACCCCTGAACAAAGGAAGGACACAGGCCCGCATGTCTGCCAGTGGCCCTGGGCACTTAGCTCATCGCAGTGAACCACACCGCCTCCTCAACCCAGGCTTTCAAAGCCTCCTTCTTTGTTTCTGGCTTTCATGTCTGTACGAACATGAGCCAGATCTAACTCATCTCTGACAGACAATTCTGACTCACCCTGTGTCAGATTTTTATTAGTGGCTGTGATAGAGTAAGATAGCAATGCTCCAACAAACGGACTATTTCCTCCCACGTGACTGCCACAGTCTTTTACATTTTCTTAGCGAAAAAATCTTGTCTCCTTCCATTAAGCTCACAACGTGGTCTAATAGTATACATGTGCCTTCGTTAGATGCGAAGCAATACAGAGGTCTTTTTTTTTTTTAATTTTACAAGGTAAAGTCAGTGAACACATCTAACTTGACGAATACATCTCTAAAATGTCAATCCAGGCAAAGCTTTTTCTGCCTACAGTTTGAAGCCTACGTGGTGACATTTTTAAAACACTTTCAGTCCCTCAGTGAGGTTCTTAGAAGCTAGCCAGGGCTTACTACGTGCCAGGCACTGTGTCAGGTGTTGGAGCTAAACGGATGGAGAGCTTGGAGGCTGGCTGGGGAGGGACATCCATGACACAACCACAGCTAGAAAAGGAGGCCAGTGCTAGAAAAGAGAGAGCAGGCTGCATGGAGAGTGTGTACCATGGGGCTTGTGAGCTCACGAATAAGTGGGAGTAACTGGAGTGAGGAGACGGGGGAGAGGAAGAGGGTCTTCCCATCAATGGGAATCACCTGTGCTTGGAAGCAGGCGCCATGAGGGGTCTCCAAAGGAAGAGGGAGGCAGCGTGTTTGAAGGGCAGAGAGACGGGGCAGAACAGGCATCAGTCAATTGGAGGGGTAGGAAGAGACGGATGGGAGGATTATGGATGCCTTTGGAGGACTGAGAATTTGTTATAAGATCAGTACAGATTTCTATGGAGACAAATGCCAGGAACTGATAGGTCTTTGAAAGGTCACTCTGGCTGCCTTTTGGCAAAGGGGTTGGGAAAAGGCTCATACAGGTGTGAACACACAAGGTGGGAGGTGAGTGCAGGAAATCAGGTGAGGGAGCATGGGAACTTGGTCCGGGGGTATATAAGGGAAAATAGCCTTTAACGAGTTCCACAAATTGGCACCAGCTGTGGCTTCATTACAGCACTGGAAGGGGGAGGTGGGTATGTCCTAGAGGTTACAGAAATTACATGAGAAAGGGAAGTCATTTTAGATCTTTTTTTCAACTAGAGAACTCTCACCTTATTGATAGAATTCCAGAGTGGGAACGGATGGACATGAGGACATCTTTGAAATGTCTGAATATGTTCTTCGACATCTTTGCAAGTGACAAGGAGACCTTGACCTTAGGAGGCCTCGGCCCTCTTCGTAGCCAAAAAGATTTCACCTACAGATTTGGGTTCTCCCTTTTAAAGTCAAGGAGACGGTCCTTCCAAAGGACACCTCCTATCATTTTACCCTCTCATCATACCTCACGTGCTGGGATCTCCAAGACCCTCTGTTCCAGGTTGTGAGTATCCACTTTGGCCAGGCTGGTCTTGCCAAGAACACCACCACAGGAAATCTGGAGCCTGTAGTGCTATTAATAACATCATCTTAGACTGTATTTGCTGCCCTCGTGGCCTCTTCCCACCATGACTGACTGAAGCTTTTTACACGTTGTATCCATTAAGCTATAGTTCCCAAGGCTCATCTTCTCTAGTGCCATTAATTTTTAGGGGACCAGGCAAACCTTAAACTTGTCCCCCTTAATTGGATCCCTGTGCCCCCACAATCTCTTTGAATGCCTTTCACCATGATCCTTGAATGGGATCTCAGACCACTGCTGGTACCTAACACTTCTTGGCACCTTGTCTGTTAGGTTCTTGGAAGAGAAGGTGGCTATGGAGGTGAGTGGGGATGGGAGTGGGAGGATTTCTCCCTTCACTTCCCTTTTTGTTTTTTCAAATAATGGGTTTTGAGGGGGAGGGAAAGGTTAACCAGAGAATTTATTTTCCATCCCCCATCGATAAAATGTTTACCACTCCCCACTGGAAGAATTTAGATCTTTCTTTTGAATATCCAGGAAAATCTCCCAAACCCAGCCCACCACCATGTGGATTCAGCCATCTTCTGATTCACCTCCAGATTGTCTCCTCCTAACTGCTCAAGCCACAGGTTAAGGGCAAAATGTTCAATGCCCAAGCAATTAAGTGGGGAACACGTTTATCTAATCAATTGCATGCAGCTCTGTATCTGCATACAGGGGGTCTCTCCCAAGCCTTTCCAACCTCAGCAAAACAAGAAAAAGCCCCAGCGATCTGGGGTATATATCATTCATTCATTCCTGTGTTCAACACTCATGGCGGATCCCCACCAAGACAGTGGGAGAGCAAGGACGGGAGAAATCCTGGAAGCTGAAGTCTGAGGAGGATTTCAAATTCAAGTCAGAGATGAAAGAAACATCTGGACTCAGTCCTCAGGTACACGCAGTATTCTGAACTGAGGCTAGAACCAGAGACCTTCCTAGTGAAAGGCCTCTACAGGTGGGCTGTAACAGGTGGGCTCCGACTGGGTTTCTTGTATATTCGTTCATGAAATAGCTGTGTGGGTCAACATGAAGAACAAAACCATTTAATAAAAGTGAAAATGAGAGCAAAGGGACTCGAGAAGGCATGTGAGTGGGGAGAGAGGAAGAGCCAGGGCGGAAAAACCGAGAATCCCTCCCTGCGCCTCTTGCTGCCAGGGAGGTCTGAGGGACTAGTTTCCACCTGATATGCCAAGTCCAGAACAAAAGCTCATGACCTGAGCCGAGAGCAGAGGCTTTACCTCACTGAGCCACTCG
>NW_026744163.1:0-3059 GCF_022355385.1 Mustela nigripes
CCCCAACCTCCGCAGTCCTTCTGTGGGTCCTTGGCCTGCAAAGTCCGATTGGATGCCCCCTCCCTCAGGCTTCCCCTCTGATGAGATGTCCCTCCACATGGGCATCGCAGCCCAACCCCCACACCTCGTCCTGCTCTCGCTCTCTGCTCACTACCTCTCGGCACTCCCCTGTTTTCTGGACCATCCCCGCTGGAGGCAGTCCCTGGGTTCCCTTTGCCCCATAGGTGTGAACCCATGCCCTCATCAGTGGGATGGACAGGATGGCCGCTGCACGAGGGTGCCGGGGCATGGCTTGGGATGACACAGGCGAGACTCCTGTCTCCTCAATCTCAGAAGCCCCAGCTCCATGCAGATTGACATGGGGGAGACATAGGGGAGCAACTGCGGGACATGGGTCGGACCAGGTGAGGAAAGACCCTTGGGGCCGTAGCAGGACTCAGACTCTGTCATGCAGAGAGCTGGTTATGACCTAAGTGAGTCCCCACAATGTTCATGGGCGTACAACTCAGTCCTGACCCCCAGCAGGTCCGAATGAGACCTTACTTGGAAGTAGGGCTGCTGCAGACAGAACCTGCCTCCTCCTCTCTCTGTCTCTGCCTACCTCTCTGCCTACTTGTCTGTCAAATAAGTACATAAAATATTAAAAAAAAAAATAGCCAAGGCTGGATTTGAGGATAGGGCATGTGACTTAAGGCTAGAAATAAGATAACTTTAGGATTATTGCCAGTATGTTTTCTCCCTACTATATATAGAGATGGACACATATAATCTGTGTTGCTGCTGGTCACTGTTGTGAGAACTGAAGGGAAGCCAATCTTTGGATGAAGCCGAGACTGGAATACAGAGTGCAGAAAGCAAAGGAAATGTGGTAACGGGCTTACACCACTGGATCAGGTCTCATCAGATGCGTCACTTACTTAAGCCAGTAAATTCCCTTTAGTCAGGCAATCTGAGCCATATAAGACCATGGGCTTCAGGATCAGGCTGACAGAGTCCAAAGTTCAGTTTTACAACTCACTGTGTCATCTTCCAGCTACTACATGGTAGTGTGACAGTTTCTTTGTGCTTGCTTGCTAAATATATGTTGGATGAATATATGTTGGATGCTGTGCCTCCATGTCCCCACGTGTAAGATAGGGCCACTAACACTTTGATCATAAAGTTTCCATGAGCACTAAGTGAGTTAATACTGGGAAATTCCTTAGAACAGAACAAAGCAAGAGCACACTCTTATTTACAATAATTATCACTTATGCTGGGCTTAGTGTTACAACTGAAAACATCCTAACTGACATATTTGAGTTTTGATTCCACAGGCGACCTCAAGAAAATCCCTTAAGTCCCTGGGCCCTGGTTCCCCAATTTCTAAAGCGAGAAATTTGGTCTATGGATCTCCAAGGTACTTTCCAGTTCTGCTCTAGTAAATACGGTTCATGCACACGGCATTTCAAATTGTTTTCTCTCCCAATATGCATTTAGAATGAAAATGTCAGAATGCATGAATTGTTCCTTTATTCATGTGTTCAATAAATACTTATTAAAAACATACCAAGTGGGGCTTCTGGGTGGCTTGCTCGGTTAAGCGGCTGCTTTCAGCTCAGGTCATGATCTCAGGTACCTGAGAGGGAGCCCTGCATCCAGCTCCCTGTTCAGTGGGAAGTCTGCTTCTCCCTCTCCCTCTGCTGCTCCCACTGCTTACCCACTCTCACTCGTGCTCTCTCTCTCTTTCAAATAAATTAAAACAAAACCAAACCTACCAAGTGCCAGGCACTCTTCTAAGCACTAAGAATACAGTGATGTTGGAAACTGATTTTAAAAAATCCCTACGTCATGGAGCTTCTATTTTAGTGGGCAGACATAGACAAATAAGTAAGTACATAAAATATTTAGCATGTGAGGCAGTGATAAGTTCTATGGAGAAAAGGAAAACAGGAAAGGAGTGGGGCAGGGCCAATTTTAAACAGGCCTGTTAGAGAAGACCTTCCTGAGGAAGTAACATTCATACCATACAGATGGGAGTGTGGATATTGTGGGATTACCTGGACATTCTTCGCTTGCTGTGGACTGACTGACATGAATCAGCAGCTATGAGAATGAGACGAAAGCTACTGATCTCAAGAAAGATAATGGCGGTGAGCCTGGAGCAGGGGCTGATTTAATGTGAGGGAAGGGGTACGCTTGGGTGGCGTAGTCTGTTAAGCATCTGCCTCTTGATTTTGGGTCAGGTCATAATCTCAGGGTGGTGAGATCGAGCCCTGAGATAAGCTCCACTCTCAGCAGAGTCTGTGTGTCCCTCTCCTCCTCTTCTGTCTGTTCCCCCACCCCCCCCCCCGTCCCTCCAACCCCCTCACCCACCCACCCGACTTGAGCACATGTGCTCATCCCCCAACTCTCTCTTTCAAAAAAAAAAAAAAAAAAAAGTGAGGTTAGGAAGCCTAAGTTTCAAAGATCCTCATGAGCATATGCCCTTTTGAGAACCCCAAGAGGAGGTCTCAGAGAGTTCTCATGGTACTTTGTGTTCTTTTACTTGAAAAGGGTCTCCCATCATGTATGAATTTCAGGTTCCACAAAATTTGAATCTGCCCTTGTTGTACACACTAAGTGGGGAGGGGAGTAGTGGTGTGGATCATGCTAGGAGCATACAGAACTCCCAGGATGCCCACTCGGACCTGCTGCTAGATACTTATCTGCCATCTCAAAGCCAGTGGTGGATTGCATCTTTGTTCTCCACTCTTCACCCCTGCCTTTCTTCACCACCGTAATCATGGGATTTTGAGGTTCATCCTACAGGAGACAGAATTTGTTTCCTTGCCTGACCTATGTTAGCTTCAACCACAGAACCGGCTTTGGCCAATGGAATGTTCTGGACATGTAAAGAATAAAGATTTTAAAATATGCCTCTGGGCTGCTGTTTTGCCTTTTGTGCTCTTTCCTTTTGTCATGAGAACAATACGTCCAACATAGCCTTTTGGCCCTTGAAAAGTGAGTAACACACAGAGCAGATCTGAACTTAAGCTAAGCCTGAGGTCAAGCTCAGGTAAGCCCTTGTAAACCCAGCC
>NW_026744164.1:0-3059 GCF_022355385.1 Mustela nigripes
ATATTTTAATTAGCAGAGAAGGTCAAAATGACAAAGTTCCAGGATCAGAGTAAACATATGGGATTAAAAAATAAAAAAATTAAAAAAGATTTTTTTTAAAAGGACTATTTTTTTTAAAGGACTTTAAACAAAAGTCCTTTTTAAGAGGCAGTTGGCTGTTTAAACCAAAGGTACAACTCACTGAGAGAATCACCACATTATTTATTTGGGTAGAAAGGACCTGGGGGCCCATTCTGCAGAGGAAAAAATAGAATCACTAACAGGCCTCATGCCTTGCACAGCCAGTGGCTAGAATCCCTGCCTCATGAGACCCTGTGCTAGAACACCGCTAGAACCATCTAGAACTATGTTAGTCTTTCTTGGGAGCCAACAAGTGTTTGACCAGTTAAGAGCACAGTAACAATAAGTCACGTTAAGTTATAATGATTATCGATATCTTTAAAAGCCTTGTAAAGTTCCTTTTTGAGTAACCCTCACCCCACCCTTAGAGAAATTTATCTGTGGTTCACCTCTGTGAAATACCTCATTGTTGTTCCAGATTTACCATACCCCCCCCCCAAAAAAAAAGCTTTTTATTAACAAAGTGTTCAGAAGAGGGTGCCACTGAAAACAATGAGAGTTCTCGCTACCGGGACAATTTTGTTGCAGAAACAGCTGAAAGCAATCAGGTCAGACAGAGCCAAGGGCTGGAGGGATTTTTAAAATTACAAAAACCAAACCAAAACAAAAATCAAAACCAATGGCCAAGATTTCAAGTTTGCTACTAAATGTATGACATTTTCCTAAGACATGCAAGTGACTTGATCAATATATTTATATATTTATATTTGAAGAAGAAGGAACTATTTGATGCAGCAAATCCACGTTGATTTAAAATTACCAGGTATGGGGGCTCCTGGATGGCTCAGTGGTTTAGGCCTCTGCCTTCGGCTCAGGTCATTATTTCAGGGTCCTGGGATGGAGCCCCACATCGGGCTCTCTGCTCAGCAGGGAGCCTGCTTCCCCCCTCTCTCTCTGCCTGCCTTTCTACCTACTTGTGATCTGTCTGTCAAATGGGTAAATAAGATCTTTAAAAAAAATTACTAGGTGTGAAATACATCGAAGGTATGGGAAGGAAAATGATTTCACCTGATCTGACTAGGAAGTGGTTGAAGCCTGAATTAAAGTGATATAAAAAGAGTAAATACCTGGGAAATATATGGGGAAAAAATCCCTAGAAAAACAGCAATAATAACTGGCTGCTATTTATTGATCCAGATCCTGTGGTAGGCAAAGAAGAGCTGGTTTTAGCCAGAGGATGATCTCTGTTTGTCTTCATGATCCGGCATTTCCTGCAAGCCAGCCATGGGGCTCTGCACTAGAGCTGCAAATGCTGGGGGGCCCTCACTGTCCCTTTTCTTTTCTCAGGGGGACAACGGGCATGTCCATGGTGCAGTGTGACAGGCTTTCCCACAGGGAGATAAAAGACTGCCAAGGGTAGGTTGGAGCTGGGAAAAGCCACTTAGGAACAGATTTTCAGGGGAGGTGATACACAAGGGCAAAGCAGAAGAATGAGGATGAGTGTGTCAAGTTTCAAAGTGCCAGGAGGCAGCACAGTGCATTTGGGAAACTACAGCCAGTTCATGACAACCGACAACTGATCTGGCAGCATCACCTGGGGATGGAGGCTGAGCTCCGGGGTTAACATTGGGGGTGAGATGGTTTGTATACTATGCTGTGGAGGTGAGGTACTACACTGTGGGGGCACAGGGAGCTACTGGAGGATTTAAAATATCAGAATCGTAACCATAACAGAGTATTTCATTGCATCCTAGCTTTCATTAAGGGTAAGATGCACTATAGTTTATGTTCGACTAAGAAAGAGAAATGCTGTCAGTTTAACTAGGATATGTCATCAAGTGCAAGGTGAGTGCCACCTCAAGAGATATTAAAATTGGGGGGGGGGAGGACAAATCTTAGAACAAGTAAATTTTGGTACTAGAATAATTAAGAAAGGTCGAACACTTGGATCAACAAAAAAAGTGATTATTGCTTACTATGTGCCCCAAACTATATTAAGTCTTAGAACAAGAGACGTTCTCATCTTGATGCCCCGCAGCTGTTAGACCCAAGGTACAGAGGGCAGTAGCCAACTACCAGCAGGCCCCAAGTGCCATGTGCAGACTCTAAGAGCAACTGCCTTTGAGAGAAGAAACAGTTGAGAGTGGGCTTTCTGAGGTAGAGAATTACTAGCTGGGAAAGTAGGAAAATTGACACAGAATCGAAATTGATGCCACTACATGACAGAGTTGGTGAAACTTCCCTTCTCAGAGATCTTGAGCCTTCTCCGAAATGTATTTTTCATTTTGGACAGAACATTCAGGATAAATATGATCTGTTCGAGTTCCTGGTTCTCTCATCAGGACTGTTTCTTAGGCTTCACTGGCACAAGAAAAGGGTTTTGATAGTCCAGAGTAAATCCTGACAAAAGCAAAGCACAGTATCTATAACAAACTAAACACTCAGAAGAGAACAACAGATAAAAAGCCAGGCCGACCTGACCCTGCAGGATAGGTAAGGTTGGTCTGGCAATAGGGGTAGAGGGGAAGTGCCCATCTCCTGCTAGAAGAGCTAGAGAAGACCCCTTCCGGAGAAACCACCAGGAGAGGAGAGCAGTAGGTGCTGATGATGAAGTCCCAGAACCTAAGTCAGGTTCGGTGGGATGAGTTTTGGAGCCGACGGCTAAGAAAGAATTCTTAAGACGTCTCTGGTGCAAAAAGGTTGTTTATTAAAGGTTGTTTGTTAAAGCACGGGGACAAGGACCCATGGGCAGGCGGAGATGCAGCTGCACCCGGTTGTGAGGGATGGCAGGTTATGTACCCTGCGGTTGGGGGAAGGTGAGGGGAAGGAAGGTTTCAATGGCGTTTTCATATGCTAAAGAGGGCCTACAAGGTGCCAGGATTTCCCAGGCCTACCTGAGGTCTTGCTGTTGGGGCTTGATCAATGTTGTCTTTAGACCAGCCATTAAGATTAAGATAGTTGGGAGACTTTTTGGTGGGATGTCACAATCCTGCTATCAA
>NW_026744165.1:0-3059 GCF_022355385.1 Mustela nigripes
GTAAAATCACACAACCAACACCAGTACCCCATGGACACACACATTCCCGAATACTCAGACACATATGTGCACATACGTGTCCCCTCATCACACCCTGAGGCTTCCAGAAGGGAAATCTGTCATCAGAATATTCCAGGATGTGTCCCCAAACCTCATTCGGTATTCTAGAACGTGCACGTCACCTACAAGACCATCTTCCTACCTTCATGTCCGGGTCTCGGGCACTGATGTTCCGCCGCTTCTTTCCAGATGATCAGTCGGTCTGTTGCGTCCGCTCCGGATCCTCAGAGTTGGAGATGGCCGTGGTGGGGGATGAACGAGCGAATGGCATGACTGTTGATCTCGAGACTGGGTGCCTGCGGTCAGAGCCAGGTCCTTCCTTCGGGAACAGGACATGGAGTGGCGAGCCCTTGCTTGTGAGCTGAGGAGTGAACACAAGGTCTTCAGCAGAGAAGCCGGCCCGGTCTGGAGAAGCACCGAGATTCTGGCAGAGTGGCGGTGTCTGTTCCCAGAGAGCCGGCACCAGGATTAGACCAGGCAAGGACCGGCGTCTTGGGCTGGTCACAGGTTACCGGTGGCTGCAGCTGGCCGCGGAAACTGCCTTCCGGATTCTGAAGGCTCCGGAGCCGTGCAGCGGGGATGTTGGTGAGCCGCTCACTGGAGAGGAGGCAGGGGAAGCGATTCTCCCTGCTGTTGAGCAGAGAGAATGAGGCCCTGGGGAACCCCTGTCCCACTCCCATAATGAGCACCTGTGCGGATTTGTCCAGAGGAGTCCCCCAGGGCAAGGAGAGGAACATTCTGGAGGGAAAGGCCCTGGAGGGTGGTGTATCCCTGGCTGCGTGGAGGCCAGAGGCAGCCCCGGCTTCCTCCCCAGCCCCTGTTCTCCTAGCATAGTGCTGTAGGGTATTGTTCTGGGGACGAGGGACCTTGAGCAGCTGCATGGCCTCAGTGACTCTCAGGGTCAGTATGAAAACGGGGGAGACAGTTCTCGTCTGTGGGAGGGGCTTGAGGTCTGGCAAGGTCATCCTCAGTTCTGACACTCCTGTCATCGGCCTTCACCGCCACCCCTTCTTGTGGCTCTCACTGCCTTTGCTCTGTCCCTGGCTGAGCCCCCTCTCCCAGGACGGCCTGTCCTATTTCCTGACAGATCTCTCTCCACCCAGACGAGGCTTCTCTGCTCCCTCCTGCAGTCCCTCCCTTGGCTGGCGTCTGGAGGTCTGTCATGGTCCCCAAGGCGGCCTGTCTCCACTGCTCTCTTGAGCTTGGGTTCCCCGGTCAGTCCTGGTGGTTCCTGCTCTGCCCACTCCTCCTGGCGCTCCTGCCTCTTCTCCCTTGGTTATATTCCGTTGGCTAGATCATCATCCTATTCGAATGAAATCCTAATCCTACCCTGTCCCCATATTCGTTCAGCCGATTGTCGATTGTCGCTGGAGGTCAGGCCTGAACCCTCCGAGAAGCTTCGGTTCATGACCATAAAGGTTCTTTTTAATTTTCCCGCTTGCTGGAGACACACTACCTCGGGTCAGTTTACGGCGTCCGGCGTGGTGACGGGTTTCGCGGACGTACTGTGCGGTGTCTGCCGGATTGCGGTCCGTGAGCACGGGCTCCGGCTCGCACAGCTGTCGCCGCACTGTCGCTGTGGTCACAACACGCACACGCCCTCCTGCAGCAGCTGTGAGCGCACGGACGTGTTCCCCGCACTCGCCCCTCCGCACGGCCATCCCAGAACTCATCGTAACTGGAAGTTCATCCTCTTTGGCCAGCATCTCCCCTTCGGCCCTGCCCTCAGCCGCTGGCGACCCCCATTTGATCCACATACTCAGTGCTTTGGGACCCCACGTATAAATGGCACCAAGCAGCGGTTGTCTTTCTCTGTCTGATTTGTCCCACTCGACGAAATGCTCTGTCCTTCCGTGGGGCTGCACACGGCAGGGTTTCCTTCGTCATGGCTGAGGACTGTCCCACTGCATCTTCTTCATCCACGTATCCACCCAGGGCCACTGGAGTTGTTCGCAGGGCTCGCGAGGAGCGGGGCGGCGAGCACGGCAGTGCCCATATCTCTTTGAAGGAGTTCGCCTCCTTTGGATGTATCCAAAGTGGATGTATCCCCAAGTGGAATTGCTGGATCGCTGGATGTGGTAGCTTTTTCGTTGTTGGAGAGCCTGCACTCTGTTTTCCCTGGCGCCTGAGCTGGTTCCCATCCCCACCACCAGGGCACGGGGTTCCCTGTTCTCCACATTTCTACCAACACTTCTTCTCTCTCGTCCTTCAGATAAGAAGCGTTCTGACAGGTGTGCGGTGATGTCTCATTGTGGCTAATATTAACGTGACTCTAGTGATTAGTGCCACCGAGCACCTTTTCACGTACCTCTTGGCATTTGTATGTTTTCTTTGGAAACCCGTCAATTCAGGTCCTTCGCCCATTAATTGGATCATTTGTTTCTTTCCCTATTTAGTCGTATGTGTTCTCCATATACTTGCATATACATATAACAGACACCTGGTTGCAAATATTTTCTCCCATTTCTAGGATGCTGTTTTGCTTTCTTGATTTCTTTTCCAGCGCTGGAGCTCTCTATTATTTTACTATTTATTTATTTGTACTTGAAACATCTTGAATGCAGTGGTTCAAATTACTTCATAAATTTCCTACTTATTACTATTGATTACAATAAAAACTTTGCACACACCCCAATGGTAAAGTGTAACCCTTTGATTTTCTTCTTTTTTGAGGGGGGGTAATGATTTTATTTCTGTATCTGACAGAAAGAGAGAGCACAAGTAGGGGAAGCAGCAGGCAGAGGCAGAGGGAGAAGCAGTCTCCTTGCTGAGCTGGGAGCCCGATGTGGGGCTTGATGCCAGGACCATAGGATTTTGACCTGAGCTATAGGCAGACACTTCACTGACTGATGGACCCAGGTGCCCCAAAATGTAACCCTTTTAAATAATTCACACTCAACATGTGTTTTATTTCTTTTCCTCACTAAATAAGTTTTTATGTATTTTATTTTATTTTTTATTATGTTCAGTTAGCCAACAGATTGTACATCATTAGTTTT
>NW_026744166.1:0-765 GCF_022355385.1 Mustela nigripes
TTCAAAGAGAAAATACTCTTAAAAAAATTTCCCTTCCTGGGGCACCCGAGTGGCTCAGTGAGTTAAAGCCTCTGCATTCGGCTCAGGTCATGATCCTAGGGTCCTGGGATTGCGCCCCATGTCTGGCTCTCTGCTCAGCGGGGAGCCTGCTTCCACCTCTCTCTCTGCCTGCTCTCTGCCTACTTGTGATCTCTGTCTGTCAAATAAATAAATAAAATCTTTAAAAAAAATTTCCCTTCCTATCAGAAGCAGACCAAACCACTAACATATTCCCCAGAAAGCTTCATCTAAAAGGTTGTACTTTCTTCAGACACCCAGCACGACCTTCATCTCTGGGGCTGGTATTTCTTCAATGGCCTATTCCAGAAAAAAGACACTAAACTACTGAGGGCCAAGGGCCTCAGAACCACAAAAGGAATGATGAGGGGCACAACGCAAGCTAGTCACCAAGAGGGTATGTACACGTTTGCTGCTTTTCTGCATTTTTCAAAGCTGAGTTTTTAGCTGGAGGCCGCTCCTTTAGGATAAATTGCTGATACCGTATAGTAAAAGCTATTATATGATTTTTTACAAACCATTTCCTATCTTTGCATTCTCATGTGCCATACAGACACGGATTATCTAAAACCCTGAAGAGAGTGCTATTGCATTTAAATTGCCTCTAACCTTCATTGTAATAGATTTATGATTGATGATAGATTTAGTTAAAATATAACTATTTTAAATATTTATTCTCAGTAAACGATTTCAACCTATACTCATTTA
>NW_026744166.1:865-3058 GCF_022355385.1 Mustela nigripes
CGCTCCTTTAGGATAAATTGCTGATACCGTATAGTAAAAGCTATTATATGATTTTTTACAAACCATTTCCTATCTTTGCATTCTCATGTGCCATACAGACACGGATTATCTAAAACCCTGAAGAGAGTGCTATTGCATTTAAATTGCCTCTAACCTTCATTGTAATAGATTTATGATTGATGATAGATTTAGTTAAAATATAACTATTTTAAATATTTATTCTCAGTAAACGATTTCAACCTATGCTCATTTAAGTAACTTGGTGCATAATCCCTTTTCTATTAAACCCTAGTGCAAGGACCAATGCGGCGTTTCAAAGAGAACCCCAAGCTCCTTTCCTAGGATGGCCGAATGTGTATATATCTTTTCACTCCCTTTGTGGAGCACCTACCATGGAGGTCATGTAATAACATGACCAAAAAACAAACAAAAAACCCAAACATCCAGGTCGAAGTTATTCACGTGTGCCATCATGCAATGGCGGACCCTGCCTGGAGACAAGGAGACTGCTCAAACAGATCACAGGCAGGCATCTCAGCCCAGGCCTGTGCTGGAGAAGCTGGTTCCTGGCTTCGGGTGCAATCAGGAAGCCAGCGTAGTAACCCTAGAGTGCAGCCAGGTATTAGGTTTGATGATCTTTTCGCAGCCAGGCCCGCGCAGGACACCCGATCCGGGAGCCAGGCTAGGAGGCCGCCCAGCTCGGGCGCTGGCCGCGCTGGCAGGTCCCGGGGCTTCCACTTGCGCCCGGCCCGGGCCCGCCCCCGCCTCAGGAAGGAGGGGGGCGGGAGCGGCCCGGAGAAGGGGCTTTGCTAATTGCCGAAGCGGGAAGTGAGCACGCGGAGGGCACAGCAGAGAGTCTGGGAGGAGGAGGAGGAGGGGCTGGCGGAGGAGGGACGAGCAGCGGCCCGGTGCTGAGCTGCGGCCCAGTCGGGACTGCAGGACCCACCGGACTCGCCTCGCCTGCGCTCCCGCGCTCCAGCCCAGCCCCTGAGGCCGCGCTGTCCCGCTCCGGCGGTCCGCTGCCCCTCCCCGCCCCCTGGCTTCTCCAGACGGCCCTCTGTGCACAGGTAAATTGACACCGCGCTGCGCCCTCACCTGGAGCAGAAAGCGAGGGCCCTGAGCTCGCGGGGGTGTCGGGACCCAGCGCCCCGCGACCCCCGTGGCACCGGGACCACCCCGGACGCCGCACCACACCTGAGTCCACACTGGGTCAGGCCTTGGCCGGTGCCGCTCGCGGTGCCCCCCCGCCAGAGGGCGCGCTAGCCCCCATCGTTAGGCATCCATATGCGCATGCTGAGGACCCCGTTCCCTCGTCCCGCCCTGTGGTCCCGCCCCTTTTGTTCTGGATTTGGGATCCCAGGTGGAAACTAGTCCCTCAGACTTCCCTGGCAGCAAGGAGCACAGGGAGGGATTCTAGGTTTTTCCACCCTGGTCTCCTCTCTCCCCATTCACATGCCTTCTTGAGTCCCTTTCCTCTCCTCATTGTCACTTTTATTAAATCGTTTTGTTCTGCATGTTGACCCGCAGAGCGATTTCATTAATGAATATACAGGAAACTGAGACGGAGCCCACGTGTGAGAGCCCACCTGTACAGGCCTTTCATTAGAATGGTCTCTGGTTCTAGCCTCAGTTCAGAATATTGCCTGTACAGGGCCGAATCCAGATGTTTCCTTCATCTCTGACTTGAATTTGAAATCCTCCTCAGACTTCAGCTTCCAGGATTTCTTCCGTCCTTGCTCTCCCACTGTCTCGGTGGGGATCACCATGAGTGTTGAACACAGGAATGAATGAATGATATATACCCCCAGATCGCTGGGGCTTTTTCTTGTTTTGCTGAGGTTGGAAAGGCTTGGGAGAGACCCCCTGTACGCAGATACAGAGCTGCATGCAATTGCTTAGATAAACGTGTTCCCCACTTAATTGCTTGGGCATTCAACATTTCGCCCTTAACCTGTAGCTTGAGCAGTTAGGAGGAGACAATCTGCAGGTGTATCAGAAGATGGCTGAATCCGGGACGCCTGGGTGGCTCAGTTGGTTGGATGACTGCCTTCGGCTCAGGTCATGATCCCGGAGTCCCAGGATCGAGTCCCGCATCGGGCTCCCAGCTCCATGGGGAGTCTGCTTCTCCTTCTGACCTTCTCCTCGTTCATGCTCTCTCTCACTGTCTCTCTCTCTCAAATAAATAAATAAAAT
>NW_026744167.1:0-2134 GCF_022355385.1 Mustela nigripes
ATAGGAATTGCATTAAATGTGTAGATTGTTTTAGGTAGCATAGACATTTTCACAATATTTATTCTTCCAATCCAGGAGCATGGAACATTTTTCTATTTCTTTCTGTCTTCCTCAATTTCTTTCATGTGTACTTTATAGTTTTCTGAGTATAGATTCTGTGCCTCTTTGGTTAGGTTTATTCCTAGGTATCTTATGGTTTTGGGTGCAATTGTAAATGGGATTGACTCCTTAATTTCTCTTTCTTCTATCTTGTTGGTGTAGAGAAATGCAACTGATTTCTGTGCATTGATTTTATATCCTAACACTTTACTGGATTCCTGTACAAGTTCTAGCAGTTTTGGAGTGGAGTCTTTTGGGTTTTCCACATATAGTTTCATATCATCTGCAAAGAGTGATAGTTTGACTTCTTTGCAGATTTGGATGCCTTTAATTTCCTTTTGTTTTCTGATTGCTGAAGCTAGGACTTCTAGTACTATGTTGAATAGCAGTGGTGATAATGGACACCCCTGATGTGTTCCTGCCCTAGTGGAAAAGCTTTCAGTTTTTCTCCATTGAGAATGATATTTGTTGTGGGTTTTTCATAGATGGCTTTGAGAATTGAGGTATGTGCCCTCTATCCCTACACTTTGAAGAGTTTTGATCAGGAAGGGATGCTGTACTTTGTCAAATGCTTTTTCAGCATCTATTGAGAGTAACCTATGGTTCTTGTTCTTTCTTTTATTGATGTGTTGTATCACATTGATTGATTTGTGGATGTTGAACCAACCTTGCAGCCCTGGAATAAATCCCATTTGGTCGTGGTGAATACTTTTTTTAATGTACTGTTGAATCCTATTGGCAAGTATTTTGATGAGAATTTTCGCATCTGTGTTCATCAAGGTTATTGGTCTATAGCTCTCTTTTTGATGGGATCTTTGTCTGGTTTTGGAATCATGGTGATGCTGGCCTCATAAAATGTGTTTGGAAGTTGTCCTTCCATTTCTATTTTTTGGAACAGTTTCAGGAGAGTAGGAATTAGTTCTTCTTTAAAAGTTTGGTAGAACTCCCCCGGGAAGCCGTCTGGCCCACGGCTTTTGTTTGTTTGGAGATTTTTAATGGCTGTTTCAATCTCCTTACTGGTTATGGGTCTGTTCAGGCTTTCTATTTCTTCCTGGTTCAGTTGTGGTAGTTTATATGTTTCTAGGAATGCATCCATTTCTTCCAGATTGTCAAATTTGTTGGCGTAGAGTTGCTCATAGTATGTTCTTATAATCGTTTGTATTTCTTTGGTGTTAGCTGTGATCTCTCCTCTTTCATTCATGATTTTATTTATTTGGGTCCTTTCTCTATCCTTTTGGATAAGTCTGGCCAGGGGTTTATCAATTTTATTGATTCTTTCAAAGAACCAGCTCCTAGTTTTGTTGATTTGTTCTATTGTTGTTTTGGTTTCTATTTCATTGACTTCTGCTCTGATCTTTATGATTTCGCTTCTCCTGCTGGGTTTAGGGTTTCTTTCTTGTTCTTTTTCCAGCTCCTTTAGGTGTAGGGTTAGGTTGTGTACCTGAGACCTTTCTTGTTTCTTGAGAAAGGCTTGTACCACTGTATATTTTTCTCTCAGGACTGCCTTTGTTGTGTCCCACAGATTTTGAACTTTTGTGTTTTCATTATCATTTATTTCCATGATTTTTTTCAATTCTTCTTTAATTTCCCAGTTTACCCATTCATTCTTTAGAAGGATGCTGTTTAGTCTCCATGTATTTGGGTTCTTTCCAAACTTCCTCTTGTGGTTGAGTTCTAGCTTCAGAGCATTGCGGTCTGAAAATATGCAGGGAATGATCCCAGTCTTTTGATACTGATTGAGTCCTGATTTAGGACCGAGGATGTGATCTATTTTGGAGAATGTTTCATGTGCACTAGAGAAGAATGTGTGTTCTATTGCTTTGGGATGAAATGTTCTGAATATATCTGTGATGTCCATCTGGTCCAGTGTGTCATTTAAGGCCTTTATTTCCTTGTTGATCTTTTGCTTGGATGGTCTGTCCATTTCAGTGAGGGGAGTGTTAAAGTCCCTTACTATTATTGTATTATTGTTGATGTGTTTCTTTGATTTTGTTATTAATTGGTTTATATAGTTGGCTGCCCCCAACGTGGGAGC
>NW_026744167.1:2234-3058 GCF_022355385.1 Mustela nigripes
CCTTGTTGATCTTTTGCTTGGATGGTCTGTCCATTTCAGTGAGGGGAGTGTTAAAGTCCCTTACTATTATTGTATTATTGTTGATGTGTTTCTTTGATTTTGTTATTAATTGGTTTATATAGTTGGCTGCTCCCACGTTGGGGGCATAGACATTTAAAATTGTTAGATCTTCTTGTTGGACAGAGACTTTGAGTATGATATAGTGTCCTTCCTCATCTCTTATTATAGTCTTTGGCTTAAAATTTAATTGATTGGATATAAGGATTGTCACTCCTGCTTTCTTCTGATGTCCATTAGCATGGTAAATTGTTTTCCACCCACTCACCTTAAATCTGGACGTGTCTTCGGGCTTAAAATGAGTTTCTTATAGGCAACATATAGATGGGTTTTGTTTTTTTATACATTCTGATATCCTGTGTCTTTTAATTGGGGCATTTAGCCCATTAACATTCAGGGTAACTATTGAGAGATATGAATTTAGTGCCATTGTATTGCCTGTAAGGTGCCTGTTACTGTATATTGTCTCTGTTCCTTTGTGATCTACCACTTGTAGGCTCTCTGTTTGTTTAGAGGACCCCTTTCAATATTTCCTGTAGAGCTGGTTTGGTGTTTGCAAATTCTTTCAGTTTTTGTTTGTCCTGGAAGCTTTTTTTTTTTTTTAAAGATATTATTTATTTATTTGACAGATCACAAGTAGGCAGAGAGGCAGGCAGAGAGAGACAGGAGGAGGAAGCAGGCTCCCTGCTGAGCAGAGAGTCCGATGTGGGACTCGATCCCAGGACTCTGAGATCATGACCTGAGCCGAAGGCAGCGGCTTAACCCAC
>NW_026744168.1:0-3057 GCF_022355385.1 Mustela nigripes
ATTATTTATAATACCAGCTCCTTTCTGGAATATCTGGTCTTTCCCATTGGTCTGGTTGATTAATGCACTAATAAAAAATGTTTAATTTTTACTTTATTACAATTTATATTATTATACATTTATTATAATTATTATAATTTATTATAATTCTAGATACCTGGGGAGTTCTAGTCCTTTCACCATGTTTTTCTTCTTCAGTAGTATTTCTAAAAGTTCTGTCTTTCTTTAATAAATCACCTTAGTCATTTTATGAAATTACTTTCTTTTTTTTAATAAAGATTTTATTTATTTATTTGACAGAGGGAGAGAGAGAGATAGATTGCAAGTAGGCAGAGAGGCAGGCAGAGAGAGGTGGGGGTTGGGGAAGCAGGCTCCCTGCTGAGCAGAGAGCCCAATGCAGGACTCAATCCCAGGACCCTGAGATCATGACCTGAGCCTAATGCAGAGGCTTAACCCACTAAGTCACCCATGCATGCCCTTGACATTTTTTTTTTTTTAGATTTTTATTTATTTATTTCACAGAGGGACAGTGAGAGAGGGAATATAAGCAGGGGGAGTGGGAGAGGGAGAAACAGGCTTCCCAACCAGCAGGGAGCCCAGTGTGGGCTGGATCCCAGGACCAGGGATGATGGGATCATTGGCTCATGACCTGAGCTGAAGGCAGACGCCCAATGACTGAGCCACCCAGTGCTCCTTTCTTGACTTTTTCTAAGGGACTTATTTATTTCTGACCCACTCCTATACCATGAGTCTAATAGCCCTTTGAGAGAATTACTTTATGTAGATGTGTCTTAGTAGAACTCCAATTTTGAATTGGTCTTGCCATTTGTCTCCCGTTCCTAGCACTCTACTTAATTATCAGAACAGAAGCTCAGTGTGCCTGGGGTTGGGTACATGTCCTCAGGATGAAAATTGCTTTGATTTTTTTTTTTTTGTCTTTCCAGATACACATTTTACTTTATTATTGATCTTTGAAGTTTCCCTAACTTCCTTGCCAACTGTCTTTTATGTTTGCCTTCTGCATTTTTTCCAGTATTTTGTTATTTTCATATCAGAGGATCTAGTCTACCATGTTTAAAAATCAAAATCTTTACAAGACCAATTTTTAAGAGATGTAAAAGGATAGTTCAAGGTTGTAGACATACACATCATCGCTCTGCCATTTACTATCCCATTGGCTTGACCATTTGATCCAGTCTTAGGCCAGTTCCATGTCTGTTTCTATAACATATACTTCCCTGTCAGGGTTGTTGTGAGACTTAAATGAGATTATGGAGGTTGAAGCACTAAGTATTGGCCTGCCTGAAAAATATTGGGTTTTCATAAATTATTGTAAAACTAAATATGGTTAATTCTATATATTCCCAAATCAGTGTTTTGAATAATTCTTATATGAATCACACAGATATAAAGAGATAATCAGGTAAAATATGTTATGCTTGTAAAATAACAATGCTTGTAAAATAACAATATAACGATGTTGAAAATAATGGTTTCTCTTAAAAAATGTTGATTGTTAAAATGGATCAATGGAAATAAACATAAATCTTCACAGTAAACAAGCATTTAAGACAAGCTGTGTAATTGAAGATAGATCCTCTTGCTAAGAAAACTCTGGAAATAGAGGAGAACTTGCCTTATGTTTAAGAATATACAAATTTTCTAAATCTTACCCAATAGCTCTGTAATGAGATGTTAGATACTAACAGCATCGGCTATAGATTTCCCATCCAAAAACTTGGTTACTTTTATAAATTCTCACTAGTGTGCCATCTGTGTAGAAGACTGAGCATAAGTTTAGCCTCCAGATTGTTTTTAAAAATATTTATTTGCTTACTAGTTTACTGAATTCTCCATTTTTTTCCTCTCTTTTTGGGAATTAAGAATATTTTAATGATATCTGAGTAACTTTAGAGCAGATACTATGTTGGGAATTGCAAAATGTACATTTCAAAAAAAAACTCATTTTGATTTCCTTGTTGTGGTGGAAAGTTCAATAGTATCTTGACACAAAATAATTACACATGCACACAGAATACAAATTAAAACATATGCAATTATCTAGAAAAAAATTAGGTGGGTCATTGTGGGTTCCTTTAGATTCGTATTATTCCTAGCCCAAGAGAAAGTTAGAATTTGACTCATAATAATCAGAATGAGCATTCTACCTGTCTGTCCTTTTTTTAAATATAATTTTATTATATTTTTTAAAAAGATTTTATTTTTAAGTAATCTGTACAGCCAACATGGGGCTCAAACTTACAACCCTTGCATGCTCTGCTGGCTAAACCAGCCAGGTGCCCCTGCATGTCTGTCTTCCTAACGATATTCAGAACAAACCTTAGTTTAAAAAGATGTTCCTACCTAACTTTGTTAGTTCCAATATTCACAATGTATTGGAATTGCTTTTAACAGTTTGATTTCCTACCCAGAAAGTGACATTGTGCATTCAGAGTACTCTTATGAATAATGCTTTTGCATTTCAAGAAATACACTTATTTTTCAGAATACCATTATCTTCTATTGTATAGTGGTCCCCAAATGCACAAAACCATATTATGTTTGGCAATGCCAATAAATGCCAAGAAAATCTCATACATGATTAATTTTTCTTTTTTCTACTGAGTAAAATCTCAAGTTAAAGAGCAAGTAAGTGTTTACTGAGGCATGGTGCTACATAGAAATAATAACCATAAATATAAATGTTAGAACTTGACAAAATAACCTCTATTTTATTTTAGTTAAAACAACTGCCATATCACAGATGATAAAACTAAAGCACACTGAAGTTATGTAATATATTTAAGATCATATGACTTATAAGTGGCAGAGCCAAAATGCACCCTCAGTCTCCTCCTTAACACCAACCTCCTAACTTCTCCAGTCTATGTTCTTCCATATATACTATTTTTATGAAGGATTCTTATTTCTGACTTATACAGAAGAAGCTAACCTGGGAGAAGGCTGTTTAGCATGTGGCAGAGCAGAGCCCTTGCTTGAACTGCAGGCTCCTTCCTTCCATAGTGTCAGGGCCTCCATCAAGTGGTGAAAAAAAAA
>NW_026744169.1:0-3057 GCF_022355385.1 Mustela nigripes
CCCCCCAGGAGATGGAAATAGGCATAGAGTGCCATGCTAGGACACGCACGCTGCTGCAGGGTTGTGATTGTGTCTGCTTAGTTCGGAGTAGCATGGTGAACCCCGGGCGTGAACTTGGAGCCCGGGAAAGCAAGGCCAAGAGGCAGCAGCTCTCCCGAGGCTTTTCTTCCCTGCCGCGACAGAGCAAACGACCAAAGCCTTGCTGAGGAAGCAGCAGCCAAATGCGGTTCGTGCCAAGCTGAACACCTCTGGGAAAGAATACCACTCGCTGGGAACTCAGAGTCGGTTCTGCGGGCTCTTTCTCAGCTTGCCTGAGCCCAAACTTGCGATGGGAGAAACTCGCATACACCAAAAGCCTCTTTGCCCGTGCATCTCCTCTGGGCAGGCACATCATTCGTTGCGAAATCAGAATCAGATTTGTGTGATGCTGCAGCTGAATGCCTGAGCTAGTCTCCGCGGCATGGTGGAAGATACCTGCATGGAGCGAAATCTTCTTTGCCCTAGCACCCCTCTGCCTGAGAGAGAAGCGCGGTTGCGCCTGTGGAAAGAGCCTTAAGGAAAGGGACACGTCTTTCAGTGCTCTCCACAGGAGTATGTCTATGGAAGGTGCATCACGATACCCAGGGAGAAGAGCAGGAGCCGTTGGCCTTCTGGTCTGGAAAGGATTGCGAAGCAGGAGAGCCGGCCCTGGCAGAAACAGCGGCCGGTGGCAATACAAGTGTCACCGGCTCCCTGTGCAGACAGACGGAAGCCTGGGTACTACGGATTGAGGAGGGGATGAGCAGGGCAGGGCGCGTGCTCCACTCTTAGGAAGGAGTCTGGGCAGAAAGCATGCCTGTCCTGAGCCTCTGGGCCCAAGGAGACAGAAGCACTAGGCCACCTCTCCTGGGGCAGACATGGGCTGGCCACCAGGCGCCTACACTGAACTCGCAGAAACAGCTCCCTGAAATAACTGGGAATTAGATGCCATCTTCCTCCAGGATGTAGAAGCTTGGAAGAGGCACGGGGTTTAATGTGAAGGGGTGGGGACAGTCCCCCAAAGCTCCCTATTCCGTGCAAGGGTGGTGTGCAGGGATCCTGTCACTTCTCCTTTCCTGTGGGGAAAGCACTGGGCTAGTCCGCGAGTCTGCCTGAGCGCCAGAGAAAAAGGCCAAGCGATGCCTACACCGGGAGATGGTAGTGTGTATAGTGTGCCATCCTAGGATCCGAACGCTACTTCAGGGTTGTGGCTGTGTCTGCTTAGTTCGGCCTGGCAGTGTGAACCAAGGACGGGAACATGGAGGCCTGGAAAAAAGGCCCAAGAGGCACCAGCTCTCGTGCAGCTCTTCTCCCTGACGCGACTGAAGCCTTGCTGAGGAAGCAGCAGCGAAGTGCTGTTCGCTCCAAGCCAAAGCCTCTGCAAAAGCACAGCATTCGCTGAGAAATGTTCTGCGGGCTGCTGCTGCTTGCCTGAGCCCAGTCTCGCGGTGGGAGAAACCCGCATACAGCGAAAGCATCTTTGCCTTGTCATCTTCCCTTGGAAAGTACAGCATTCGTTGGGAAATCTGAGATTGGTTTAGGGATGCTGCCGATGCTTGCCTGAGCTAGTCTCCGCAGCACGGTGGAAGATACCCGCATGGAGTATCTGCCCTGGTATCCCTTCTGCCTGAGAGAGAAGTCTGCTTGCAAACGTCTGTCACCGCGCTCCCCAGCAGCAAGTGTGGGGAAGGCGCAGCACGCCACCCCTGGAGAATAAAAGGAACCGTTAGCCTTGGGTTCAGGAAACGCTCGGGAAGCAGGATAGCCAGCCGTGGCACAAACAGCAGGCCTGTGGCAAGACAAGTGTCCCCTGCTCCCTGTCCAGAGAGATGGAAGCCTGGCTGCGAAGGAGACATGAGGGAATGACTAGGGCAGGGGCGCGTGCTCCCCTGTGAGGAAGGAGTCTGGGCAGAAGGCAGGCCTGTCCTGTGCCACTGGTCCCAAGGGGACCGCATCTCCTTTGCCACCTGTCCTAATGGCAGACTTGGGCTTGCCACCATGTGCCATAACCACAAATCGAAGAAACAACCCCATGGAGAAACGGGCAGTCAGATGCCATCTTCCACCTAGATGTGGCAGCGATGTGGGTGACAGGGGGTGTGCCGTGGATGGAGTGGAGACTGTCCCCCACAGTTCCCCATCCAAGTTTACGGACCGTGTGCAAGGATCCTGTCGCCTCCTGTCTCCTGTAGTGAAGGCACTGGCCTAGACCTCATGTCTGCCTGAGCGCCAGAACAAAAGGCAAAGCCTTAACTAACCCCCAGGAAATGGTAATAGGCATAGAGTGCCATGCTAGGCCACGCACGTTGCTGCAGGGTTGTGACTGTGTCTGCTACTTAGTTCAGCTTAGCAAGGTGAACCCCGTGAGCGAATTTGGAGCCCAGGAAAGCATGGCCCAAGAGACACCAGCTCTCCCGCGGCTTTTCTTCCCTGCCGCGACAGAGCGAATGACCAAAGCCTTGCTGAGGAAGCAGTAGCCAAGTGCGGTTCGCGCCAAGCTGAAAATCTCTGGGAAAGCATAGCAGTCCCTGGGAAATCAGAGTTGGTTCTGCGGGCTCTTCCTCTGCTTGCCTGAGCCCAAACTCGCGGTGGGAGAAACTCGCATTCAGCAAAAGCCTCTTTGCCCGTGCATCTCCTCTGGGAAGGCACAGCATTCGTTGGGAAATCATAATCGGATGTGTGTGATGCTGCAGCTGAATGCCTGAGCTAGTCTCCGCGGCATGGTGGAAGATACCCGCATGGAGCGAAATCTTCTTTCCCCCTAGCACCTCTCTACCTGAGAGAGAAGCGCGGTTGCGCTTGTGGAAATAGCCTTAAGGAAAGGGACACGTCTTTCACTGCGCTCCCCAGGAGCATGTCTGTGCAAGGTGCAGCACGCTGCCCAGGGAGAAGAGCAGGTGCCGTTGGCCTTCTGGTCTGGAAAAGGTTGCGAAGCAGGAGAGCCGGCCCTGGCAGGCACAGCAGCCGGTGGCAATACAAGTGTCACCCGCTCCCTGTGCAGAGAGACGGAAGCCTGGCTGCTACGGAGAGAGGAGGGGT
>NW_026744170.1:0-3057 GCF_022355385.1 Mustela nigripes
AAAAAAAAAAAAAAAAAAAAAAAAAAAAAAAAAAAAAAAAAGAGGCTGATGATTCTGAACCTACAACTCTCTGAACACCCCTTGCTGAATTCAAGAAACTCTATTTCCCTCACGAATTGTCTCCTCACACTCTAAGGGAACTAATTTAATGCTTAGTAAACATAATTCAGTGATTAACCAGGAAGAGTTGCCTCACAGACTAGTGCCTGTTGTCAGGATCTAACCCAACCACTGATCATTAACTCTGGATCCCAACAATAGTGAAAGTTCTACACAGTCCAGATGCAGTATTATAAGGCCATCTCCCAAAGAGATAATCTATACACCAAAATAGAAATAACATATGCTGGCAGTGTTGAGGGGCAGGTATAAAAGTAAAATCTGAGTATTAGGTCTATATTGAAAGGTAAAGCTTGATCTACCTGAATTCATTAAATAAAGTCTGTTCACCCAGGATACACAAATAGTGTATTAGGCCATAAACATGGCAGTGGTGTTGATAATTTGCCAAGTTGGCTAATTGAAGGTGGATCCAAAATTATCTACATCTAGGGTCAACAAATGATGGGCCATCCCTCAAATCCAGCCCTCAATCTATTCATGTAAATATTCTTATAGGAACACAGCTACACTTACTTATTTCTGTATTGTTTATGATTGCTTTGGGGCCACAGTGACAGAGCTGAGTAGTTGCAAAAGAGGTTATGTGATCTTCATAAGCTAAAATATTTACTATCCACTATTTACTGAAAGTTTGTTGACCTCTGATCCGCATCAGTGAGGTCAAAATGTGGAAATGCTCAAGTTACTGGAGAGGAAGGAGTTCTAAGGGGAAATGGGAGGTTGGTAGACCCATTATATGCAACTAGCTCACCACCTCAACCATACCTCATGGAAAGACCCCCAAAATACTTCTCTTACCAAAGTACTGATGAGAATGACATCAGAATAATAAAAAGCTCTGTGGTGGCTGTCCTTTGCAAGATAGAGATAATAATGGAGAATGCTGCATTAAAATTTAGTTTCCCTATCTCAGTGGAAACAACGCAGTCCCAGAGGGATAGAAACCAGGTGTTGGCACATCAGCAATAAGGTGCATGCAATTAAACAATAAGCCTATGGGAAAAACAAAGTCAAACTATTTTTACCCACAAGAATGATGATGGGGATGATGAATTGATTGTTGAATCATCAATGATCCCTAGAAATAAAGCGGATAGGCTGCCTATTAAGGTATCTGCCCATAAGGTAATATATGTATAAGTACATATATAAGCAGATATATTCTAGATTTGTTTATCAGAGATTTGACTCAAATAACTACAGGGGAATTTATACCTTGCCTAACCATAGGTCTGGTTCACAAATCCAGAGGCTCATGACCAGGGAGGTTGGGACCTTTGAGGAAAAACCATGCAACACAGCCAGGAGCCTATACCCTAAATCTTACCCCAGTCCTTCCCACAGGGTCCTGGTGCAATTTTACCAGGTTGATTATGCCCTTTGGAAAGAAAAATACTCAGAACTGCTGAGGCTTATTAAAACCTCAGCTCTGATCTGGTGCTAATCCCAATTCCTGAAACACCATTATCCAGAGTGGATGCTTATGAAATTTTAGACCAGGTTCATCTAATAGTTAGCCAGTAGGTCTAGTGGGGAGAGTGAGATGAAAATATTTACTCCCCCAACTTCTTTCCTGCAGTGTAACCACTGACTGGCTGGTGTTCAAGCTCTAATATCCATACATTTCTTTCTCTAAATTCTATTAACCTCTTTTTCTCCTGGTCATTTCAGGCCTAGGTGTGGTTAAGGGAATCCTGCTGCTACTACTTCTAAACTGGAAACTCTTGTTTACCTAAACCCTGTCCACATCCCTTTATAAAATTATGCTGAGTGAAATAAGCCAAGCAGAGAGAGTCAATTATCATATGGTTACACTTATTTTTGGAGCATAACAAATAGCATGGAGGACAAGGGGAGTTAGAGAGGAGAAGGGAGTTGGGGGAAATTGGAAGGGGAGGTGAACCATGAGAGACTATGGACTCTGAAAAACAATCTGAGGGGTTTGAAGCGGCAGGGGGTGGGATGTTGGGGTACCAGGTGGTGGGTATTAGAGAGGGCACGAATTACATGGAGCACTGGGTGTGGTGCAAAAATAATGAATACTTTTATGCTGAAAATAAAAAAAATAAAAGTCCCCAAATTAAATTTTCATGTTATTGTCACAGTACTATATAGCAAAACCCACAAAGCCTCAACAGCATTAACAATAAGCATTTATGGCTCATATATCTAGTATCAGCTAGATAATGCTCGGTCATACTCACTGTTATGTCTGGCAGCTGGCTGACAGTTGAACTAAGCTAGCCTCAGATCTTCTTAGTATGTTTCTTGACCTCAGGAGGTTACCCTGATATGCTCTTATAGTGTTAGTAGAAACACAAGAAAGGAAGTCTCAGTGCACAAATCCATTCCAAACTTCTGCTAATATTGCACTGGCCAAAGCAAGTCACATGTTTGAACCCAGTGCCAAGGGAGATGGGTATAGCAGGTAAACCTACCTAGAGTAGAAAAACTCTGCAAAATTACATATCAAAGGGGACAGGAGGAGGAGGATAAATAATCCAGACAATCATTGCAAGCTAGTCCTCTCATCAAATTCCTCAATTTCAATGTACATGTAATGCTGATAGGATTCAAAGTCAGTTAAAGTCATTTAAGAATGCCCTTGAGTTTACCCACTAACAAATCAAAGATAGGAAATAAACCCAGGCCTTCTAGCCATAGCATCCATGTTAACCATTATTTTGCCATGGCTACTAATACAGATAGAAATAGTTCCTGCCAGGGACGCCTGGGTGGCTCAGTTGGTTAAGCGGCTGCCTTCGGCTCAGGTCATGATCCCAGCATCCTGGGATCGAGTCCCACATCGGGCTCCTTGCTCCGCAGGGAGCCTGCTTCTCCCTCTGACTCTTCCTTCCACTCTGCCTGTGCTCGCTCTCATTCACTCTCTCTCTGACAAATAAATAAATAAAATCTTTAAAAAAAAAAAAAAAA
>NW_026744171.1:0-3057 GCF_022355385.1 Mustela nigripes
ATAGTTTGGCTATTGTGGACATTGCTGCTATAAACATTCGGGTGCATGTGCCCCTTTGGATCACTACATTTGTATCTTTAGGGTAAATACCCAATAGTGCAATTGCTGGGTCTTAGGGCAAGATCAAAAGCTTTTGCACAGCAAAGGAAACAGTTAACAAAATCAAAAGACAACTGACAGAATGGGAGAAGATATTTGCAAACGACATATCAGATAAAGGACTAGTGTCCAGAATCTATAAAGAACTTAGGAAACTCAACACCCAAAGAACAAATAATCCAATCAAGAAATGGGCAGAGGACATGAACAGACATTTCTGCAAAGAAGACATCCAGATGGCCAACCCATTTCCAAATTTTTAACAGATTTTCCTGACAATATAGAATTCCGACTTTTGTGTGTTTCTCAATCCTTCATTTTCCAATGAGAGTTTTTTGGTGTTCTTTCTCACCATCTCCACCACTTGTGAGTGTATGGAGGGCAGAGTAGTTTCTTTTAGTTTATGGGTCATTGAACTGCATATCCCCTGGAGATTCTGGACTTTCAGCTAGATGTACAGGTGGGATCCTGTGTTGTGCCTCAAGGGCAGATGTTCTGTCTAGATTGTAGGTACTACAGGAATTAGGTGGCCAGAGAGACAGTGGCAAGCTCCTGGTTTTTACTCCAGCTCTTTTCTTTCCTTCATCATGAATACATGGCTGTCCATCTAGAAATTTTACTACCTAGTCTTCTTTGCAGCTAAGTGTGACTTGGTGATTAAATTCTCATAAATGGAATGTGAACAGATGAAATGTGAACAAAGGACAAATAACTGGTCCTAGACTCCTTCCTCTCTTTCCTTTGACTTGGTAATGGAAGGGGCTATGACCAAGCTTCAACTCTGCAGATGAGGACAACTCTTGGAGTTTGTCAGAGCAATAGGAAAGAACTCACATCCCTGAATGACCTAAACTGGTTGAACCATTACATGAAAGAAAGGTGAATGTCTATTGTTTTCTTTCTTTTTTTCTTTTTCTTTTCTTTTTTTTCTTAAAGCTGTTTTTACTGCAGATTAGCCTTTTCCCTAAATTGTATAGGAAAACTTAGACAGGGATAAAAATACCTGATGCTTTTTTATGCAGCATCCTTTCTGGAAGGAAGAAGGCTATTCCTTATCTAAATGAAGAGGTTTATTCATTGAATTTATTTATTCCCTTATCATGAGAGATCTTCTCTGACTAGCTCCAGAAGTGGCTCTCAACACCAGAATGCTATCATGGGACCTCTCATGATGTGGTTCTCTAAAATTTTTTGCAGTTTCTTATTACAGGAACATGTCCAAGGATCATAAATGCCTAATTCTGTCATTCTTCTCTAAAAAATCCAAGTGTCTGATTTATTCCAAACTTATAACATTTTTCCACTGATAGATGAAGAGGGAAGTGAAGGATGAGTGTTTTGAAATCTAGATGGAACTGACCCTATCTTGTTTGATGGTAGATTAAGGGCCAAAGAGTAGAGAGTTTGAATAGGAGACACTGGAACTTGGGTCCAGAGAAAAAAGATTTCAGCTACCATCCTCTGAGGGTTCCTCTCTGTCAACTCCTACAAAGTGTTGATAAATTGAACATCTGATTTAAATGTACACTGGGCTCTTCAAGTTGTCTCTAGGAGACATTTGAACAGTTATGGTGTTATGTTAGGGAAGTTTCAAGCCTATGATACACTTCTGAGAAAACTATGCTTCTAATAAATGAAATTTTAAAGATAAAACTAAGTCTAAGACAAAATTAAGAATGACTGTTTATTCATGAACTGGTGACAAGGAAACACATCTACTGTCATTCTGTTTTGGCATGGGTTCAAAAATGTTAGAAAGTAGAGTAATTTTTATGTCATAAAAATAAAATTTTAAGTGTCTGATTGATAAGCTTTCTGAAGTGAGATTTTAGAACCAGAGAACACTAGCAAATTGTAATTATAATTCTTTGAGTATATTTGGCAATCTTTGGTTGGCTGCAAGGGGACAAATTTTAGGACATTTCAGAAGAGGAAGGATTTTTCAATATTAGGGACAGAGGGTATTCCATGGATAGTCATTTGTGGAATAAGTGAGAGTTGGCAGGGAGTGGGTATGGGCATTTTTATTGTAAAAAGAAGCTGACAGCCATAGTAGACAGTTTTTTAGAAGGAAATGATTATTGGAAATTAAGGCTGATCACAGCTTTGTAATATAACTTAAAATCAGGCATCATGATGCCCCAAGCTTTGGTTTTCTTTTTCAATATTCCTCTGGCTATGCAGGGTCTTTTCTGGTTCCATACAAATTTTAGGATTATTTGTTCCAGCTCTGTGAAAAATGCTGATGATTATTTTTCTAGGGATTGCATTGAATGTGTAGATTGCTCTGTGTAGCATATACATTTTAACAATAGTTGTTCTTCCAATCCATGAGCATGGAATGTCTTACCATCTCTTTATGTCTTCCTCAATTTTTTTCATAAGTTTTTTGTAGTTTTTAGAGTACAGGGCCTTTACCTCTTTGCTTAGGTTTATTCCTAGGTATCTTATGGTTCTTGGTACAATTGTAAAGGGATCGATTCCTTAATTTCTCTTTCCTCAGTCTCATTGTTAGTATATAGAAATGCAACTGATTTCTGTGCATTGATTTTGTATCCTGACATGTTGCTGAATTGCTGTATGAGTTCTCATAATTTGGAGGTGGGATCTTTTGGGTTTTCCACATAAAGTATCATGTCATCTGTGAAGAGAGAGAGTTTGACTTCCTCTTTTCCAATTTGAATACCTTTATTTCTTTTTGTTGTCTGATTGCCGAGGCTTGGACTTCTAGTACTATGGTAAAAAACAGTGGTGAGAGTGGGCATTCCTGTTGTATTCCTGACCTTAGGGAAAAAGCTCTCAGTTTTTTCCCATTGAGAGTGGTATTTGCTGGGAGATTTTCATAGATGGCTTTTATAAAATTGAGTATGTTCTTAACAAAACCCATCTATATGTTGCCTCCAAGAAACAGATTTTAAGCCCGAAGACACCTCCAGATTTAAAGTGAGGGGGTGGAAA
>NW_026744172.1:0-1442 GCF_022355385.1 Mustela nigripes
TGAATAAAATAAGTATGGTAAATATATACTATGGAATACTACTTAACAATGAAAGATTAAGAAATACTGCCATTTACAACAGCATGGATGGATCTTGAAGGTATTATAGTAAGTGAAATATTTCAAAGATTTTATATATTTTTTTAAATTTATGTATTTTGATATCCCTTACATACAGAATCTGAAGAAAAAGCAAACTAATGGAAACTTAGAGTTGACTTGACAAGAGGTGAACCTGGGGTGGAATAAGGTGGTCGAAGGGTACAAACTTGCAACTATAATATGAAAAAGTTCTGGGGATCGAATGTACAGCACGATGATCATAGTTAATAATATATACAAACTTTTTTATTGTGCTTCCCTTTATTAAACTTTGCATATATCACATTCTTAAAAGTTGAAAGTTTATAGCAATCTTGTATAAAATAGGTCTGCTGCCACCATTTTTCTAACAACATTTGTTCATTTTGTGTCTCTGTCACATGTTGGTAATTCTTGCAATATTTCAAGTTTTCTCATTATTATTGAATTTGTTATGGTGATCTGTGATCAGTAATTATGACCCACTGAAAACTCAGAACTAGTTTACTTATGGTATATATATACATTGTTTTTCTTTAAAGACATAATTCTTTTGAACAGTACAGTACAGTGTTTATTTTTTATATGCACTGGGAAACATAATTTTTTATTTGCACTGGGAAACCAAAAAAAATAATAATAATTTGACTTAGTTTATTGAGATAATCACTTTATTGAGGCAGTCTGGAACAAAACCTACAAGACCTCTGAAGTTTATCTCTACTGTACTATATACATAAAAGTTGCTAAGAGAGTAGATCTTAAAATTCCTTACCATACATGCATAAAAAACAGTGACAACTATATGAGATAGTAGATGTATTAACATTTTTATGTAGATTATATTGCAATACAGATGTATGCCAATTTATCAAATTGTACAAAATTTACACAATGTTATAAGAAATCATTTCTTAAATTTACAAATTTACAATTATAATATGTCGATTATTTTTCAATAAAGCTGGAAAAAACTTTTTGTAGAATTAATCTATTTTTCAAAAATGGAAGTAAGGAAGTAGAAACTGCAACTAACTCTGAAATAATAGAATATAAAATCCATTTTAGTTATAGACACTGTGACAAAAACTATTACTTAGTTTACAATGAAGGAGTTCTTATGAAGCATGAAGGATGGTCTATAAATAAGGCTGAAAGAGCTCAGTTTTAAGGTTTAAATTTAAAATCTTCCTTTGAAATACTAAACTGACCACCCAGTTTTCCAAACATAAATGTCTTAACTGCATGAATTTATTTCATACAACTCTATAATCTAGTTTCCTAAGAAAGCAGCATGCAAATTTTGAATAAGACAGACTTGCTTAAGTTTCTTTATGTTCAACAGTAAAGGATACTTCCCT
>NW_026744172.1:1542-3056 GCF_022355385.1 Mustela nigripes
GAGAGTAGATCTTAAAATTCCTTACCATACATGCATAAAAAACAGTGACAACTATATGAGATAGTAGATGTATTAACATTTTTATGTAGATTATATTGCAATACAGATGTATGCCAATTTATCAAATTGTACAAAATTTACACAATGTTAAAAGTTTGCAATGTTATAAGAAATCATTTCTTAAATTTACAAATTATAATATGTCGATTATTTTTCAATAAAGCTGGAAAAAACTTTTTGTAGAATTAATCTATTTTTCAAAAATGGAAGTAAGGAAGTAGAAACTGCAACTAACTCTGAAATAATAGAATATAAAATCCATTTTAGTTATAGACACTGTGACAAAAACTATTACTTAGTTTACAATGAAGGAGTACTTATGAAGCATGAAGGATGGTCTATAAATAAGGCTGAAAGAGCTCAGTTTTAAGGTTTAAATTTAAAATCTTCCTTTGAAATACTAAACTGACCACCCAGTTTTCCAAACATAAATGTCTTAACTGCATGAATTTATTTCATACAACTCTATAATCTAGTTTCCTAAGAAAGCAGCATTCAAATTTTGAATAAGACAGACTTGCTTAAGTTTCTTTATGTTCAACAGTAAAGGATACTTCCCTAAAAATAAATAGAAGAAAAATCAGCATATTTATCATGATAATTATTATTCATAATGAGATTCATATCGAATTACGGAATATATATCCTCAGAGGGGGTAAAGTAAAATGAAATTTATTTTGGTAAATGTGTCTATGAATAGTCAATACAATGCCTCAATATAAATGAATATTATCATTTTGAACAATTTAATTAGTATTATTAGAATTATTCTAAGTATAAAAATCGCTATCATTTTAGAATGGAATATGAGACTCTCATGCTCCATGCTTCATCACATCCACACAACAACTCTGCATAATCAGTATTATCATCACCATTTCATGGGTGAAAAAACTGAGGCTAACACATTTAGATAACTGGTTTATGATTACATGGCTGGTAAAGATGCATCACACTAATTTAGGCATTATGATTTCAGAATTGTACTCTTTCCACTGCACATTCTATTACTCTGTAAATACTTGGCTTGTTTTCATTTAGTTCTTTAATTTTATTCATGTGGTGATGGCTTAAAGCTTCATTTAAAGGAAGCTTAAAAAATTCATTTAGCCAAAAGCTCCCAAGAATTAAAAATGTCATGGATCTAATGTAGACGTGGATATCATTAGTTAATGGGTAACTATATATTTTCCACTCTAGTGAGATAACAATCAGTGTATTTATCTAAGTTTTAGTCTCTGAGTGTTCAAAAGGACTGTTAAAATAGAAATATTTAGACAAAGGTGATCAAAAGTCTGGATCAGGTCACCTTAAGATAAATATGAGGAAACTGAGGAAACAAATGGAGATTTGAACACTGAGCTATGATATAATGAATGGTTTAAAGTATTTAGTAGAGCATAGAAAAGCCCTTTAAAGCCTGGTCTTAGCCTAGCATTGCAGCTTCTGGGAT
>NW_026744173.1:0-3055 GCF_022355385.1 Mustela nigripes
AAAACCTCTGATGACAGAAGAGATTACAAATGCTATTAAAGATTGAGAAGTAGGAGGGGGTAATGGAATGCCAACATTTTACAGTTCTTGGATATTTGCATACTAGATTCCTATTGTTTATACCTGGAAATATGGGGAAGAATACAGAAGGCAGAGGAGGAGAAGGCTGTTGCCGCCTTGTGATTTGATATTATCTTTCTTCAACAGTAATGAATTGCTCTTTCATTCTTTCTCTCATGTTTAAAACATGGTCAATAAAGTCCTCTTAATTTGGAAAATCTTTGGATTATTCCACCCTTGCGAATGCCCACCTTGCATCTTTTGCAGGTGGACCTTTTAAATCTGAACTCCTCTGAGAGGTCCTGTACCACTACAAGGATTTATTTATTGTAGAGGCTTTTCAAACGGTGGTTAGACTTGCAAGGTTTTCAGGTCAACAGGTCACACCCATAAAGCCTGGGCTTTGGAGCTAGACTGATGAGTTCAGATTATAGCACTGCTTTGGCTGCCTGTAGGAGCTGGAGCAAGTGATCTAATCTCTGAATTTTCATCCCCTACCCCCACTTTGTAACTTGATAGTAATATGTTGCAATGTAATCCTTGTGACTTAATAGTAGATAGTTTTTGTTTAATCATGTGTCTAGCCCAGTGCCAAGACCAAAACAATTGCTCAACAATCATTGAGTATCCACCCTTCTTCTTAACTTTTCAAAATCTATTTTCCTAATATCTAGTACTACTTACCCTAAAACTAGGTTTAATTCTGTAACTACATGTTCTTTAACAACTGTTAGCAATGCTTTAATGATCTATGGCTCCGTATCAATTAGAAGCAAATCTAAGGCAGATGTGAAAAATGTATCTGAATCCGCTCCCCTCCCTCAACAAGGAGTGTTTGGTGGGGGACGTTGGTGGGGGGGGGATTTTGCAAAGGCAAATCCTCTCCCACCACTGATCTAGAACATCAGCTATACTGGTTGCTTTCATCTCTCTGAGTAAAAAACAAATCACCAAATAAGCAAGGAAATAATTTATCAGATATTTTGTTTGAGGCAGAATGGGGCTTCAACACATGTCTGAATGTTGGCATCTTTCCACTGATAATACAGTTGAGATTTTACATTAGAACAGAATCACATTACACCTAAAATGTATAGGATTTTTTTCAACCTTATGGCTTTCTCTATTTTTATTATTATTCAAATATGTCTAGGAGGGCTCTATCTTCAGATTTATTCTAGAAAATTTTGTATTTTATTTTTTTACATCTCCTTCTCCTGTTTATTTCATTTACTTCTTAGGCAAAGTCTTATTTAAATGCTTATAGGTTATCTGTCCCAACTTCAAGAATCAGTGGTACCCCCTTTATGAGAATATTTACCTGTCAAACTTAAAGCAAACTTTGAAGGGCGCCTGGGTGGCTCAGTCATTAACCATCTGCCTTCAGCTCGGGTCATGATCTCAGTGTCCTGGGATTGAGCCCCCGCATCAGGCTCCCTCCTCTGAGGGAAGCCTGCTTCTCTCTCTCCAACTCTACCTCCTTCTGTTCCCTCTCTAGCTGTGTCTCTCTCTGTCAAATAAATAATTAAAATCTTAAAATTAAAAAAATAAAGCACATCTTGTATCTTCTATTGTATATTGACATAACACCTATTTGAACCTCTTGGTGCAGCTCTTTTTTCATTCTTTTTTTTATTCTTCTGTGAAACACTACTCAGTCCTTTATTAATTCATGATATAACCAATGTCGACCACATAGAAAGTTTCACAAATTTACCTACTTCTCTTTCTTCATTAATGCCATCTCCTCAAATTCCAGTTTATAAAATTATTTCACTTAGAACTAAATCTATTTCTAATTCTATTGTTTGGTACCCTACGTGAGGGGGCAGATCTACCACATTCTCACGTCTTAAACCCTCTTGTTTATTTTCCAAATAAACAAAAAATCAACAAAAAGAGAAATTATGATACAGCCTGCCTCCTCCTAACCTTTAGCTTTTTAGCAGGACTTCTGACTTGCCAAAGGAATCAATGAGAAAAGTTCTGACAGTATCATTTAGTCAAACTGGCCAGTAGCCTGTGAGTTTTATAAATTTCACTGGGCTCTCCAGCAAATCTCCGATATCTACTCAAGAAATACCCCACTCACCTTTCAAGAAGTCGTTTCAAAACTGGATGCGGCGACCTTGTGTGCCTCCGCAGGAAAGAGGTCTGCTGAGGTCTGTCCCTGTTCGCTACATTTGCAGGGACCTGTTAAAGTTCCTTATTAGTCTGATTCTTAAGAACAAACTGGCTCAGAGTCTTCCTCCTTCACCTCAGCCTTATTCTTCCATCCAAAAGCTAGTGAAGACACTGGTCTTCATTCTCTACCACCCTTGCAGAGGATGTGGGTTTCTTTTAGGCCTAGCTTTAGTTGGATGACTTACTCTGGCTTATCTGAAGGTAGCTAGCGCTTACTCACAAGTAACTTACAGCACAGAAGATGGCTCTCCTTCCTTCGACCCGCTTACCCAGCAGCCAGACTTACCTTTATAACGTGTTTAATTGTCGCCCACCTGAGGCAGAAATCCCACGAGCCTCTAGCTCATTAGAAGACTGGCCTCAGTTGTGTACAATCAGTTGTGCATATCACTTCAATTTTTGCATGAAAGATGGAACAGAAATATATTTAAGTCCCCCGTCCTCACACATATCAAGAAAATCACATCGCGTACACTTTTAAAGCGTATAATAGTAGCCAAACACTGGATCGGTTCACTGAGGAAAACAGGGAATTTACCTTTAAAGACTGGTCTCTTAAAAATAGGTAAGATGTTGAGCTATGCAGTTTATCACTGGCACACAGCCTGGAACCTAAAACAGATAATGTTGCAGACAAGTAACACTTCATTAAAAATTGAAAATATATTACTCGCATCAGTAGTATGCTCCTTTCGGCTTCTTACACTGGGTGTGTAATCTCCATGACAGTGATCCCAAAGAAAGAGGCTAGGGTGCATTTTGCTGACCAGGAAATTACATGAGCTTCTGATGATATTTTTCCTGCAAATGG
>NW_026744174.1:0-3055 GCF_022355385.1 Mustela nigripes
ATATTGAAAATGAAAGCCAAAGTTGGTGGCATCACAATTCCGGACTTCAAGCTCTATTACAAAGCTGTCATCATCAAGACAGCATGGTACTGGCACAAAAACAGACACATAGATCAGTGGAACAGAATAGAAAGCCCAGAAATAGACCCTCAACTCTATGGTCAACTAATCTTCGACAAAGCAGAAAAGAATGGCCAACGGAAAAAAGACAGTCTCTTCAACAAATGGTTTTGGGAAAATTGGACAGCCACATGCAGAAGAATGAAAGTGGACCATTTCCTTATACTACACACAAAAATAGACTCAAAATGGATGAAGGACCTCAATGTGAGAAAGGAATCCATCAAAATCCTTGAGGAGAGCACAGGCAGCAACCTCTTGGACCTCAGCCACAGCAACTTCTTCCTAGAAACATCGCCAAAGGCAAGAGAAACAAAAGCAAAAATGAACTATTGGGACTTTATCCCAATTGTTCACCCAAGGAACAATTAATCCAATCAAGAAATGTGCAGAAGACATGAACAGACATTTCTGCAAAGAAGACATCCAGATGGCTAAAAGACACATGAAAAAGTGCCACATCACTCGGCATCAGGGGAAATACAAATCAAAACCTCAATGAGATACCACCTCACGCCAGTCAGAATGACTAAAATTAACCAGTCAGGGAATGGCAGATGTTGGCGAGGATGCGGAGAAAGGGGAACCCTCCTCCAGTGTTGGTGGGAATGCAAGCTGGTGCAGCCACTCTGGAAAACAGAATGGAGGTTCCTCTAAATTTGAAAATAGAGTTACTCTACGACCCAGCAATCACACTACTGGGTATTTACCCTAAAGATACAAATGTAGTGATCTGAAGGGGAACATCACTCAAATGTTTATAGCAGCAATGTCCACAATAGCCAAACTACGGGAAGAACCTAGATGTTCATCAACAGATGAATGGATAAAGAAGATATGGTATATATACACAATGGAATATTATGCAGCCATCAAAATCTAAAATCTTGCTATTTGCAATGACATGGATGGAACTAGAGTATTATGCTAAGCGAAATAAGTCAATCAGAGAAAGAGAACTATCCTATGATCTCTCTGATATGAGGAATTTAAGAGGCAGAGTGGAGGGTTGTCAGGGGAAGGGAGGGAAAAATGAACCAAGATGGAACAGTGGACGGAGACAAATCGTAAAAGACTTTTAATCTCGGGAAATAAACTGAGGGTTGTTGGGGGGTGGGTGGGATGGGGTGGCTGGGTGGTGGACTTTGGGGAGGGCATGTGCTATGGTGAGTGCTTGAGTTGTGTAAGACTGATGATTCACAGACCTGTACTCTTGGGGCAAATAATACATTATATGTTAATAAAAAAAATAAATGGATAACAGAATGTGGTGTATGCATACGATGGAATATTACTCAGCATTAGAAAGGATGGGACTTCTGACACCTGCTATAACATAACCAGTTACAAACAGACAAATATTGTATGACCCCAGTGATATGAAATACCTAGCAGAGCCACGTTCACTGAAACAAAGTCGAATGATGCTTGCCAGAGGCTGGGGGAGTTGTTTGCTAGGGACAGAATTTCTGTTTTGCAAGTGAAAAGAATTTCAGAGATGAATTGCATGACAAGGTGACTATACTTCACACCACCAACTGTGCTTAGGATGATAAATCTTACGTTTTGTACATTGCACTACAATATAGAAACAGATTCTTACAGGTTGCCACTGCAGCATAGTCTCAGGTTGGTTCTCTGGAATCAGGGGGCTAAGACAGAGTTTGCGGGCCAAGAGTCTTAGTAGGGAAGGCAGAATGGCGAAAGCAAGATGGGAAGAGGGAGCAATGGGGTGATGCCATCCAATGAAACCTTGGTCATCCCAATGGGGGCTGATCAGAATTAGCCTGTGTTGATCTCAAATGGCCAGGTCTTTATACCCCCACCTTGAAGAGTCAAGAGGCAGGCTGCCCTGGGAAGGGTGTGTCGTGAGTTCTCAGGTTCTCCACAGTTCCACATAGTGGAGACAAACCCTGAGGAAGCTCATAGTGGGGGCCCATGTGCTGATGGGGGACCCTCCTTCTTTGAAGAAGCATCTCCATGTCCACCCTTCATACTGTCTGGATCCAAGTGGTGATCATTGTCCGTCTTCTCCCTTCCCTGTTCTCTGTGGGACTCATGATGAAATGACCAGACCCTAATCCCCTGGTAAACATTGCTCTTCTCAGGTCAAGGGTGCTTCCCTTGTTCATTTACTGTCACACTTGAGCCAAAGAGCACCAGAAGGCGCCCAAGTCCTCATGACCAGCAGCCAGGCACTTAGCCACCACCCACAAGTCATGTGTGTGCTAATCTTGGGCCCCCTCTCCTTCCAACCTGAGTACATGAGGAGGGCACCTCCCCGGGCTCTGCCCTTGCGAGGGCTTTGCAGTCTGTCCGAGACTCTCTCTTAAGTGCCTCGGCCATTCCTTTTTGGCTTTGACCCACACACCTGGGTCAAAGCCAAATTTACAAGCTGACTCATCTCTAAATTAAGTTCAGGCTTTTTCATCCTCTCTCAGCTGTTCTTAAGGGAGCTGATGACGGCCGTTAGTGTGAGCTGAGGAGGGGCTCTGGTGATGTTCACCTGCATCTTCTGGTCTTGCTTGTGCATTTCCCTGCATGTACCATTTCCGTCCTCGGAGCGACTGCTGCTGGGCCCATCCGGTCTATGGCTTGGTGGGTCTGACAGCACCCAGTTCACGGTGGGGATTTCTGAAGGCTGGTCACTTGTTGTCCCATGGCCTGTTGCTCCATTTCCACCAGAGCCCAGCTGCTGCAGATGTCTTGACTTCCACACTAGCGGGTGCATTATGACTCCCTCCCCGGACCTTGCCATCAGCGCCACATGGCACATTTTCCTGCAACCAATACTTCTAAGACCATATCTGCCAGATTGTACGTGGTCTGAGTGGTAGGGCCCTTGGTGCCAGGCTGGGCTTGCTGGCTGCAGAGCCCTTTCCTGCTCTGGGCCCTACTTGGAGCTGGAAATCACTGGAACACCCAGTACATGGGC
>NW_026744175.1:0-3055 GCF_022355385.1 Mustela nigripes
CCCAGCAACCCTCAGTTTGTTTTGTGAGGGTTGCTGGGGGGAGGGGGTTTGGGAGAAGGGGGTGGTATTATGGACATTGGGGAGGGTATGTGCTTTGGTGAGTGCTGTGAAGTGTGTAAACCTGGTGATTCACAGACTTGTACCACTGGGGATAAAAATACATGTTTATAAAAAATAAAAAATTATATTAAAAAAGAAAAAAAAATCAAGTCATAATCCTTATTTCTAAAGCTTTTCAGAAAGAGTGGAAATGCTGTGGATGACTTGGACATTATTGCAAATACCATGACAGATAAGAGATGATAGCATTTTAACCATTTTAATGTAGCAGAGTGTATAAGGGGAAGAAAACTCTATTGGAAGTTAAAAGACTTTGAATTGGAACTTAGACAAATTATTGAAATTATCTCTGCCCTGCTATATTTGTTTATTAACTAGGGGTGTTTGCTAGAGGAGCTCTAAATCTTTTTAGCATTGAAATCAGACAAAAATGTTTGTATATAAATATAGACTCTTAAGGTACAAGATTTGAGATATTATACCTTCAATTTTAGAAGCATATCAGCTTGGAACTTTCAGTTTTGTTTTGGTAATACATATAGCAAATTATATTTTCCCAAAATGGATGCAACAATTTCTCCCTTTCCACCTACACTTTTTATAATGTGTTATAGACATTTATTCCATTGAAAATTTGGGGCAAATGTTACCTTTCCTTGAGTTGGGCATGGCTGCGATTAAGGCAGAAGTCATATTAGGGGACTTCAAAAGCTAAGCCCTAAAAGGTAATGCAGCTTATTCTTTGACCACAGTCACCATGCTGTGAGAAGATTAAGAGACCATATAGAAAGGATATATGTAGGGGTTCTCACTGGTAACCCCAGTCAGGGTCCCAGCTGATAGCCAGGATCAACTTTTAAGTCACTTCCAACCTTTGAGTCTTCCCACCTGAGACTCTGAACATGGGGAGGCAAAAGCAAGGCATCTCCTCTGTTCCCTGTCCCAATTTCTGATGTACAGAAACTGTGAAGTATAATAAAATAATTATTAGGTGTTAGAGTGACCTGTTGCTCAGCAACAGAAAACCAGAAGAGATTTGGATGCTGGGGATGGGGAGTTGAACAATTAAAACACATGGTTTCAGCATTGAATGGCATGTGGACGCTGGAAGGATATTGAGAAGACTATTAGTGAAAGCCTCAAAGGTCTTAAGGAAAAGTTAGGGGAAAGCTTAAAGGTTCTTAAAAGAATGAATTCAGTAGATACGTACAGGACTACAAGGGAGCTCTTGGTGAAGGCTTAAAGAAAGAAAAATGTTATTAGAGTACAGGTAGAGGAACAATGATTATGTAGTGATGAAAAGTTTGGTCACACTTTCCTCTGCAATATATAGGAAATAGTATTTGTACCTAATGAATTCAATGACTGAGTTAAAGACCTTTCCAGGAAGAATATTAAAAGTGCCACTGAACTTTTTTGGCACCTGCGATAAAATGTGAAAGAAGGGAAGACACGGAAGAACCTACTGTTAAGTATAAAAGGGCCTGAACTTATGCATAAAAATAAAACTGTTTTTACTCCTACTTCTACAAATGGAAAATGATTCTAAAATTAAGAAAAGTCTTCCTAGTAGAGGTCAAATCTAGTTCATTGTCAGGAAAACATGGTCAGTAGAAACAGCCCAGAGTATGACTACATAACACTTTTTAAAGACTTCAGGAAAATTGAAGGTGATGCTTCACAGACTCTTTTGGACTGACTAATGTCTGTCTAAGGAACTTATAGATATGTCTCATAGATCTCTATTAACTAATAAGGCTCCTAAGATTCTTACATGTGCTGAACCACAACAACATTTTAAGGAAGCCAGGATAGAGAAGAGCTCATCTAGAAAAGACTTGTGCTTTTGGGTTTTGCTTGAAGTGAACACCAAAAACATTCAAAGAAAATTCCATAGGATTTTTAAGAGAATGGTTTCCTTGGGTGCACTAGCAACTTGGACTAAAAGGGACAGAGAGAGTATTAAAAAAAGGGAGGGGGGCTTTGGTCTCTTTACCCCTGACTTCTCCTAATAAAACACATCTTGAGAAAACTACTCAGCTGCAAATGTTGGCTGACTTATACATAAAAGGAAAGATAATTCAGAGGGCAGAATCAAGAGTTGTGGAGGATAATTTCTGGGGAGCAATACTGTGTTTTAATCAAAGAACTGGCAATCTGTATGGGATGGATATCAAAATTGCTTTTAAATGGTGACTGTGGTGTGCTGCCTATTTTCTCCTTTTTTGAATGGGAGTTAGTGTTTGTCCTGTGCCTGTTCCACTGTTGCTGCCTAAGTCATTTATAGGAAAGATACTGCCTAACTGTTATCTGTTATTGTCTAACCTGTTATTGTCTAACTTGTCTTCTTAGATCATGGGTCTCAGGCTTGAAAGGAAGGGTATTTAAGGAACTGAATTAGAGAAATCTTAAGAAGATTATGCTGAGTGAAATAAGTCAAGCAGAAAGAGTCAATTATCATATGGTTTCACTTATTTGTGGAGCATAACAAATAGCATGGAGGACAAGGGGAGTTAGAGAAGAGAAGGGAATTGGCGGAAATTGGAAGGGGAGGTGAACCATGAGAGACTATGGACTCTGAAAAACAATCTGAGGGGTTTGAAGCAGCGGGGGGTGGGACGTTGGGGGATCCAGAGGGTAGGTATTAGAGAGGGCACAGATTGCATGGAGCACTGGGTGTAGTGCAAAAACAATGAATACTATTATGCTGAAAATAAATAAATAAATAAAAAGAAAGAACCTCATCTACTTGTTTTACATCATTCTTAGGGACTTTGGTTGTAGCTGTAATGTGATAAGACTTGGTAGTCTTAGTGGTAGGAATGGAGGTGTTTTGAGTCTTTGAGCAATTATGAATTGTTATGGCCATTGGGTGGAGTGTAGCACATTGTATTTTCCATGTTGACCACAGCAATAAGATCTCCTATCCTTTATGATTTTCATGTAGTGTGATGTTGACACTCTTCTGAGAGTCTGAGTGTACCTGTGACTATGG
>NW_026744176.1:0-3055 GCF_022355385.1 Mustela nigripes
TATTGCTTACACTCATATTTCAGGGTTGGCTCCTAGGGGATCTTGGCTCATCAAGGCTCATCCTGCCTTGAGCTGACTATTTTGGGCACTGTTGTAAATTTTGTATGTAAATTAATTTATTTTTTCACATAACAACCTATGAGATAGGTACTGCCATAGTCTTCATTTTATAGATGAGAAGATTGAGGCTCAGAAAGACTTCTCCAACCTCACACACCTGTCATGTGTGAGAGCTAGGCTTTGAACCCAGGTCATTTGGGTCTGATACCCATCTGAATGTGAATCTTGAATGGGGTCTGTGTATGTGTGAGTATGTGTGTTTTGTCTAGGGGATAAAGTGTCCAGCTACCTCTGGTTGGGAAAACGATGAGGGGAAGGAAATAGATGGGTCTATACGGACTACCAATCAAATCAGTCTCTTTGTGGCTCCTTTTCACACCTGAAGCCTGTCTGAGTTCTAGATAGATAAGCTAGATGGAAGGCTCAGTAAGTCCCTGCAACACATTCTGCCTCCATTCTGTCAAAGGGCTTTTCTTCCCCTTTCCATTTTCCAGAATCTGTGACTCTTTCATTCAAAGATATCTCTTCCCACCCCATTTGCCATTAAAGGTCTATTCCTTTTTGAAAATCTCTCTGATATCATTTTAATGGCATTTGGGGAAAGGGAAGGAATACAAATATATTCTCAGATCTTTATCTTAAGTGGGAAAAAATGAATTTTTCTTGGGTAGCCAGTTTCCCTCATTGATGGATGTTTTTATTTGTTGTTGCCTAGTAAAATAGAAAGCAGATGATGTTGAAATAGATTCAACTTGGTCCAAGTGAAACACAACAACTGAGGTTGTGCTTTTTGGGGATATCATTAGCTTTCCCTGAGATTGTTTTCAACATTACTATAAGGCTAGAGAATTTGAACACACTGAGATCTAGGGGAACACTTCTCTAGCTGGCTTTGTGGCTTTGTTGAGCATTAGCCCTCTTCGGAGAACACAGAATCCAAATGACAGAGCTTCCTTTGAGAATAGATGAGACTCCCTAGATGTGTGAAGTCTCACAGAGCAGAAAGTGAATGCAAAGTGACATTACATAACATCATGAAGGAGAATGAGCACTTACTGGGCCAACACTGTGCTGACAGGAGATTTCTAAACTTATGGAGGGTTGTCCGGGGCCTTGATGGGCTGATACTCTTGAATCTAACAAAACATGTATAAGCCCTTCTCAAGGGTAGGCTCACTCATTCATTGACCAGATAGCCACTGAACACCTGCCATGAGCCAGGAAGTCTGATAGCTGCTGTGGATTCAGCAATGAACAAGCTGGACAGGTCCCTGCCATCATGGAGCTCATACTTTATGGGATAAGAAGAGATGTAATGTGGGATGGAATAAATAAGTGCCAAAGTAAATCAATGAGAAGTCTTTGGAAATTGTTTAAGTGTTAGGAAGATAATAAATCAGGGAATGTGACTGTCAGTAGGGAAGCAAAATTAGATCCTATAGTCAGAGGATACCTCTGCCAGGAGGTGACTTCCAAACTGATACCTGAATGACAAAGAACCAAAGAAGATGGAAGGCAGAATGCTTCAGGCTGGGGGGCAGGGCAAAGTTTGGGGTAGGCAGGAGCTTGGTACATTTGAGGAACTCAGAAGTTCATGTAGTTTGAGCAGATTGATAGAAAATAAGGTCTGAGGCATTGGCAGAAATAGACTCTGTAGGGCTTTGTCACCCATGACAGGGGGGTTGTTTACATTTAAAAAAAAAAAAGGTTCTTCACTGTGGCACTATGGAAATTTGGTCTGGATGATCCTCTTTGTGAGAGGCTACCCTGTGTGTTATAGGATGTTAACATCCCTGATCTCTAACCAAGAAATCCCAATAGGACCTCCCTCCTCCAAGGTTGTGACAACCAAAAGTATCTCTAGATACGAAATGCTTCCTGAAGGGCAAAATCACCCAGGTCAAGAGCCACTGCTTTAAGAAAAATGGAAAGCCAGTGACATGTGTTAATTGGGAAAGCAGCAAAGGAACCTGGAAAAGGGTCTGGACCTACGCCACTCATCCCCTCATTCACCTGCTTGGGCCCACCTCCTCCTTCTTGTTAAGGCCACTTGCTGCTACTCAGAGCTACCCAAGCCCTGAGTTAACCTGGTAGACTTCTTACTGCAAATGCCTCCACTCACACAGTTCCTTAACTTCCCTAACTGAGGCAACCCCCAAACCTAGCCACTCTTTCACATCATCCTGTTTTATTGGCTTTCTCACCATTTCTTGAAATTACCCATGTCTTATCCTGCCAGCCTACTAGAACATAAGCCTCAGGAGGGCAGGGGTTTTGTTCAAAACATTTAGCCCTGGGAAACCAGCAACCCTTCTCCTCCCACAAGCAGTGCCTGGCCCACAGCCACTGCTCACCTAGAGAAGAAGACCTCATCCTGACTTGAACTGACTAACCTGTTTTGCACCTGAGGCAGATGCTGTTGGTGCACCAACCTTCCAGGGCAGGTCAGTTGGCATCCTGCTGCTACAGGAAGGTGCTCAGTTCAAGCCCAGAGCAGGCGACAGATGTGGGGAGTTACCTCAGTTGGAAGTGGCCCAGCAATGATTAAAGGGGGGGTCAGTGGAGATGTAGCCCAGCTTTCTTAGGATGACTCAAGTGTGTTCCATACGATGTCCCAGAGCTTCCAGTGGGATCAAGTTTCAGTTTCAGTTACCCACAGCTGAACCTCTTGTGACTTACCTTCCCTTCTGTGCTCCACTTCTCCCTGCTCCTACTGGTACTTTTGGGGTCCACCTCCTGATTAATTTCCTAGGGCTGCTGTAACAAGTTACCATAATCTAGTGGCTGAAAACCAGATAAATTTATTCTCTCACAGTTTTAAAGGTCAGAAGTCCCAAAGGTGTAATAGACAGGACCTTGTTCCCTCTTAATGGTCTAGAGGACAATCTGTTCCTTGTCCCTCCCAGCTTCTGGTGGCTCTTGGCATTCCTTGGCTTGTATGTAGTTGCATCATTTCAATCTTTGCCTCTGCCTTCACATCTTCCTCTCTTTTGTG
>NW_026744177.1:0-3054 GCF_022355385.1 Mustela nigripes
AAGAACAATGTTATTCTTTTCTGTATTCCCAGTGCTTAAGGCATTATGTGGCTCTCAGTGGATAGCCTATGAATTATTATTGATTTAGATTAGTGATTCTTAACCTTAACTGCACATCAGAATCACTCAGGGAGCTTTAAAAATGTTAAAATCTGGTTTGGCTTAAGGATTGGGATTTTTAAAAAGCTTGCCATGATTTCACCTTAAAGAACTAGAGAATCAACAACAAATTAAACCAACTCCACACATAAGAAGGGAAATAATCAAGAGTAGAACAAGATCAATGAGGTAGAAACTAGAGATACAATAGAATGTATCAATGAAACCAGAAGCTGGTTTTTTGAAAGAATCAATAAGATCGATAAACCATTGGCCACACTTATCCAAAAGAAAAGAGACAAAGCCTAAATTCGTAAAATTATGAATGAAAAGGGAGAGATCACAGCTAACACCAAGGAAGTAGAAACAGTCATCAGAAGTTATTATCAACAGTTATATGCCAATAAGTTAAGGAACTAGATGAAATGTATGCATTCCTGGAAAACTATAAACTCCCAAAATTGAACCAGGAAGAAATTGACAACCTGAATAGACTGATACCTAGTAACAAGATTGAAGCAGTGATCAAAAACCTCCCAAAATACAAGAGCCCAGAACCTGAAGGATTCCCTGGGGAATTCTAACAAACTTTCAAAGAAGAAATAACACCTATTCTCCTGAAGATGTTTCAAAAAATTGAATCACAAGGAAAACTTCCAGACTCTTTCTATGAAGCCAGCATTACCCTGATCCCTAAACCAGGCAAAGACCCTACCAAAAAATAGAATTTCAGACCAATATCACCGATGAATATGGATGCTAAGATTCTCAACAAGATTCTAACAAACAGGATCCAACAGCACATTAAAAAGATTATCCACCATGACCATGTGGGATTCATTCCTGGGCTACAAGGATGGTTCAACATTCACAAATCAATCAATGTGATAGAACAAATTAATATGAGAAGAGAGAAGAACTACATGGTCCTCTCAATTGATGCAGAAAAAGCATTTGACAAAATCCAGCATCCGTTCCTGATTAAAATGATTCAAAGTATAGGGAGAGAGGGAACATTCCTGAACTTCATAAAATCTACCTATGAAAGGCCCACAAGAAATATCATCCTCAATGGGAAAAAGCTCACAGGTTTCCCATTGAGATCAGGAACATGACAAGGATGTCTACTCTCACCACTCTTGTTCAACATAGTATTAGAAGTCCTAGCAACAGCAATCAGACAACAAAGAGAAATAAAAGGTATCCAAATTGTCAATGAAGAAGTCAAACTCTCTCTCTTCATAGATGACTTGATACTTTATATGGAAAACTCCAAAGACTCCACCCCCAAACTACTAGAACTCATACAGCAATTCAGTAACGTGGCAGGGTACAAAGTCAGTGTACAGAAATCAGTGGCTTTCTTATACACTAACAATGAAAATACAGAAAGGGAAATTAGAGAATCAATTCCATTTACTATAGCACCAGGAACCATAAGATACCTGGGAATAAACCTAACCAAAGAGGTAAAGGATCTGTAATCGAGAACTACACAACACTCATAAAAGAAACTGAAGAAGACACAAAAAGATGGAAGACCATTTCATGCTCTTGGATCAGAAGAATAAACATTGTTAAAATGTTTATACTACCTAGAGCAGTCTATACTTTTAATGCCATTCCAATCAAAATGACACTGGTATTTTTCAAAGAGCTGGAGCAAATAATCCTAAAATTTGTATGGAATCAGAAGAGACCCGAATTGCTAAGGAAATGTTGAAAAATAAAAATAAAACTGGCAGCATCATGTTACCTGATTTCAAGCTTTACTACAAAGCTGTGATTACCAAGACAGCATGGTACTGGCATAAAAACAGACACATAGACCAGTGGAATAGAGTAGAGAGCCCAGGTATGGACCCTCAACTCTATGGTCAAATAATCTTTGACAAAGCAGGAAAAAATATGCAGTGGGAAAAAATCTCTTCAATAAATGGTGCTGGGAAAATTGGACAGCTATATGTAGAAGAATGAAACTCAGCCATTCTCTTACACCATACACCATGACAAACTCGCAATGGATAAAAGACCTCAACGTGAGACAGGAATCCATCAGAATCCTAGAGGAGAACATAGGCAGTAATCTCTTCTATATCAGCCACAGCAACTTCTTTCAAGATATGTCTCCAAAGGCAAAGGAAACAAAAGCAAAAATGAACTTTTGGGACTTCATCAAAGTTGAGATCCAAACTGAACTCTGTCACTATTGATCTTAACCAGTCAATCAAACAATCAGAATTTTCAGTAACAATTCAAAGCTGAAGTCCCAGCTCTGCACTAATTAACTGTGTGACTTTGGACATGTCACTTAACCTTTCTGAGTCTCTGTTTCCTGCCCTCACAATAGTGGAGTAGGACTAGAGGATTTTTAAAGACATTGCCAGCCCTACAATTTGATTATCACTCTATGTATCCCCATCTAAGAATAAGACTTTTTGTGTGTAGGTGGACTTTATTCCTTTAATTACCATAAATTTTAGAAATATCTGTATTTTGGGTAGGAATAGTTCTTTAAAATATACCACACATGCATCATTTCTTAAACATAAAGCTGAACATTATTTGAGTTGCTCTTGATGTCTTAGGATTATTAATATATAATTCCCTATTGCACTGTCTTCTTACATCATATTAACTTTCCGTGCCATTCAATCATGACTTTATTTGCCCCAATGCTAAATGGTTACAGACTGCGATAATTTCCAATTCCCATGCATGACTTTATTTTTTCTTGCTACCAAGTTATTAATAAGTACTTCATGCTGCTTCATTGTGCATACCCTGCCCTCCCAATTTTTCAGCTTTCGTCTTACTGACTGTATGGTGGCATAGGCTGGGATGAGAGACCTATGTCTAAAGTGATAGCAATTACAGAATGATGCAATCACTATACTACAGTGCAAGGCGCAGGAGTTGAAGTAAGACTGAGGTTCAAACCTAATTAACTCCTGC
>NW_026744178.1:0-3054 GCF_022355385.1 Mustela nigripes
ATAGCCAGTACCCACATCTTAGATGTTCCTCATCTTAGAACAGCCTCGCAGCCTCAGCACTGTGGACACGTAGGGTCAGATGAGGGTTTATTCTGGGGGGCTGTGCTGTGATTGTAGTGTGTTTTGCCGCCTCCCCGCCTTTACCCATTAGATGTCAGTAGCATTTGCCCAGTGTGACAACCAAAGACGTCTTCGGTCTCCTCTGTCGAGAACGACTAGCTTATGGAGTCCTGATAAGAGATTTTCAGCTCTCTCAGTTTGTGGATCCTGGGAAGATTCAGACCCTATTATCAGTGACATGTCATTGCCTGCAGTTTCTTCAGTAGAATAGTGTTCCTGGGGTCGCCTGGGTGGCTCAGTGGGTTAAAGCCTCTGCCTTGGGCTCAAGTCATGATCCCAGGATCCTGCTCAGCTCTCTGCTCGGTGGGGAGGCTGCTTCCCCCTCATTTCTCTGCCTGCTTCTCTGCCCACTTGTGATCTCCGTCTGTCTAATTAATTAATTACTTAATTAAAAAATCTTAAAAATAAAAAAGTGTTCCCCAGACTTTCCCACATCACGGCACACGTGGAAAATGAGAATATTTGCTCAGGATAGTAGTAAGTCAAAGGTTTTATTGCAGCTAAAGGTGACTGCTTTGAGGGCTGAGGGTTCAATATTTGGGACACACCTTGATTCTTTTTGCAGCACATTAATGTAGTTGAGAAGTGATTAGCATTTCCCTGAGCAGTATTTTTTCACCTTTTACAAGTCTCCTCTCCCTCCACTTTCTTACAGAGGTCTTTCCTGCACCCCTATGTGGAGCAGAGCTGTAGCCACGCCCCATCCCTACTTCAGTGCTCCCCTTTTCCCCCTCCATAACAGGAAACATTTCTTTCTTTCTTTCTTTTTTTTTAAAAATTTATTTATTTGACAGATAGAGGTCACAAGTAGGCAGAAAGGCAGGCAGAGAGAGAGAGAAGGAAGCAGGCTCCCTGCTGAGCAGAGAGCCCACTGCCTGGGCTCAATCCCCATGACCCGAGCTGAAGGCAGAGGCTTTAACCCACTGAGCCACCCAGGCTCCCCAGCAGGAAACATCTCTTATTTACAATTTGAATTTCATATATATATATATATATATATATATTTAAATCTTTCTACACCCTCTAGAATATTAAGTTCTCTGAAGGCAGAGATTTTGCCTTCTGTTCTGTTTCCTGTTGGTCCACAGTGTGGCTGCTCAATGATTAACTGTTAAATGAACACGTGGTTCCTTAACATGAAACAGAAAGCGGGAATATTTGAGAGTTGATGCAAATGGGGATTATGAGGCTAGACGCACAGGAAAGCTGTATGAAATGTTTGTTTCCCATAACAATTACAGTGTGGCTGGATTAACTCTCCCGTCTTCCTGCATGCTAGGAGTCTCTGTCTTGTATTTGAACTTTATCAGAATAAATGACGTAAGAGTACCTTAGCTGCACTTTGCCTGAGTCCTCCGGTGACTGAAGGACATTTTGTCTAGTTAAATATTAACTGCTTTCAAATGCAAAAAGCCCAATAACTGGACATGATCAATTTTTTCTTCTCAGAATGCCAGCCCAACTATGCTATGATGTTAACTTTCTATACTTGTTTTTATGGGAAGCTAATGAGAATACACTACGTGAAAAACCTAATAAACGTTTTTCAGACCTTTGCTATTCATCAGGTTATAATTCTTTCATTTAAAAAATGAATTTGGTAATTTAGGCAATTTCATTCATTTCTAAAAGCGATAAAAATACAATACTTTGGTAACCGTGTAAACCTCTGAGCATTAAGATCTTGTTTCTTTAAGGTTACTCCCCCAAATGACCCAAGCCCATTGTCCAGTGAAAACAATGGCTTGTTTAATCCCCTGCAAAATTTTTGTCTAGGGGAGTTTTAATATCTCTCCATCTTGCCTTTTTTTTTTTTTTTTTTTTTTTAAAGGATGCATGAAAGACATCTTTTATGGTAGTCCACAGCATCTGGTCAATTATAGAGGGCTACAAACAAAAACAAACACACAACGCCTGGAATGCAAACCCAGGCTTTATTATTGTTTTCAACTTTTTTTCTGGGTTGTAAGGCAAATTAAACAAACGGACTCACTGGACATTTTAAATGCAAATCAATTGTATTTACTTTTTTCCCTATGGGATCCCATAAACTTCCCATGGATTTTGCTCAGTTCTCTCTTTCCTTGCCCCAGCTGGGTAAAATCTGCCATTTATGTGTAAAGAATTAAGAATTTCATCTAATAGAAGAAGAGTTTCTGAATGTTCTAATAAAAAATCAGAGATAAATTCATAATCACATTTCACAGGTGTAGTAATAACAATGTCTCAGCCTTAAATATTGCTTATAACGTAGGGAAGCCATTCAGCACTTAAAAACTGACAAAAGTAACATATGAATACACACTGGGTAAAAATGCAGAAGATTAAAGAGAAAAAATAAAAAAGGCTTCCATTCATCAGCCCTACTCTTCTACTTCCTGTTTTAGAAATATCCACTGTTAATTTATTTTGTTTCTCTCCAGGGAAGTTTTCTTTCCATTCTTTTAAAAGCATAGAAAGCATACTTAGGGAAAAAAAGATGATTATAAGTGAAGAGAAAGTTCTCTGTGACTACCCTCCATTTGATGTCTTCCACACTCTCCAGAGAGATATTTAGAATTAAAAAAAAAAAAAAAATCACGGGGCGCCTGGGTTGCTCGGTAGGTTAGGCCTCTGCCTTCAGTTCAGGTCATGATCCCAGGGTCCTGGGATCCAGCTCTGCATTGGGCTCTCTGCTCAGCATGGAGCCTGCTTCACACCCCCCCCCCGCCCCCGCCTACTTGTGATTTCTCTCTCTGTCAAATAAATAAGTAAAATCTTTTTTAAAAAAATCACTATTTTACATCCATCTATGTATCTCAAGAGAAAAAAACTCAGGGCTGAGTGTTTTTTGTCTATAACGGTAGCATTATGCAAATAGTCAGTCTAAAATTTGCTATGTTCTCCCAGTTATAGTGTTTCACAAGCCATGTTGCTATGTATAAAGAGACAGAT
>NW_026744179.1:0-3053 GCF_022355385.1 Mustela nigripes
TGCAGAAATCAGAACTCTTTCCCCATGGCAAGAAACCTTGTGGTTGGCATGTTGTCCAAGATTCAGTGTAGTTGAAACCAGTGTGGCCCATGATGCCCCGCCCATGCTTGCGGGCCACATTGGTCACAAACACACATTGTGACCCTCAGCCTTAGCCCAGTCCTCAGGTAAGGCCTCTCAGTGGCTGGATGGATAGACAGCTTATTGGGCTTGCCATGCCCCTAGGCCTCAATTTTTAACCATAGTTCGGGTTGTCCCTACACTCTTCCCCAGGGCTCTGCTTTGGAATTCCTCTTTTGGTGGGACACCTGAGGTAACAAACCTGAAAGGAGTCCTCCCATCCCACAGACTGACGAAAAACAATTGGTATCGGGCCAAGTCCACAGATAGCAAGATTCGTCCATGGCCTATGAGGCCTCCCCAACATTCCACGGCCATCGCTGATAGAAAATCCAGAGACAAATGCATGAGCGTGTGCCTCAGACTCGCTCATTCTTCAAATCCTGAAGAGTTCTTCAGATAACAACCAACACGGCACTCGAATGCACCCAAAATATATAGTCTAACCTGGGTACTAATGCACTATCTGACAACCTGAGCCCGGACATCATGACCAACACCAAGACAGCTGACCGCACACTGAGCACATCAGACCCGCCATGGCCCTAGGTCATCATCTCTTCCCTACCACAGTTTTCAGGCTTCAGAACCTAGACCTTATCTCCAATCACTGCCCAGCGGTGACTGTGATGCTGAAATCAGAACTCTTCCTTACCCATGGCAAGAAACCTTGTGGTTGGCATTTTGTCCAACGTTCAGTGTAGGAGAAACCAGCATTCACGCTGAGGCCCCGCCCATTCTTGAGTGCGAGGAGGGCATAAACACGCATTGTGACCCTCAGCGTGAGTCCTGTCCTCTAGTACGTCCTCTCAGTGGCTGGATCATTAGATGTCATAATGGGCTTGACATGTCCCTAGGCCCCAATTTTTAACCAGATTTCTGGTTGTCCAGTCGGCCCACCCAGGGCTCTACTCTGGAATCCCTCATTTGGTGGGACACCTGAGGTTGAAAAACAAAACAAAACAAATCAACAACAACAGAGCAACGGACTTCTTCCATCCCACAGAATGACCACAAACTCCTTGGATGGGCCAAACCCCCAGAGACAGACAACTGTCCAAACAGCACTGGCCAACACACCCTACAGGTTCCGGCCCCTGGAGCCAAATCTGACGACTGTGATTGCCTTCTCCAAGGGAATTGTATGTGCCCATTCCAATGGCCACAACCCTACTAAGAGGATAAACCTAAAAAGTCCCTGAGGCCATCCCAATATTTGTGGCTTCCCAGGACCAATGGGTAATCTGGGCCCATCTGAGCACCTACCTGCCCTCACACCCGTAGACTGATGTCCCCAGAGGTAAAAAGGAACGACAGGCCCCTAGGAACCTATCGGATCCATTGATTTGGTTCCCAGGCATCTCTCCTCAGAGGCCTGGATTTCAATAAGAGCATATGGCTGTTTCATGACTCACCCATCAGAACAAATCTCATCTACACATGGGAAACTTGCACGATGGAGCTGTGTGATAGCCTCTCTTTAGGAGAACCCTTCAGGGCCCCAGTGCCACCGCTTCATTCCAAGGTCTCCATAGACACAAAATCATATTAGGATACATCCACGAGAGAGTCCATTTCAACTCAGCCTCCTCGGTTGCTCCCCCAGATCCAGCAGATCTAACCTGTCTTCTTGCTTGGAGACAATTGGAATGCGAGGTGGGCTACCCAGCCATCCATCCTTAGAACCCTGCTCGGAATCGTTGTCCTGGAGCCAACCAACAGGTCTCAATTATCCTGTAGAAGAATCTTTGTGGTTGGGAGCTTCTCACAACTCCCATCGTGGGAAAACCCCCATGGCCTCGTGATCCACCCCCCTTCAAGAAGGGGCCATCAGGGACAGACTGTCCAAACTGAGCGATCGTCTGATCCTCGCCCTGACTTCAGATGCACCAGATCTCGATTCAGGCTATAGATTGTGCCTGTCATATACTCACCCAGAATCCTAGGCCTAGCTTGGGATCTCAGACTTCCTTCCTCAGAATACTGGCCCACAAGCCCTCCCGTTTGGTAATCTAGAATTACAATGCAGCACTCTGCCTGCCCTCCAGAAGAAAAACATTGCCCTCTGCGGCTACCCAGAAACCCCAAATGAGGATCAACAGGGCACACCATTCGGCTGTACCCCAAATATTTAGGCTGACCTGGGCACTAATGCCCTTTCTGACACAGCCTGATCCTGGACCTCCTTGCCCCACACAGACAGCTGGCCGCACACTGAGCACATCGGACCCCTCTTGGACTTAGGTGTCATCTCTTCTCAACTTCGGTTTTCAGGCATCAGAACCTAGACCTTATCTTCAAAAACGGCCCGGGTTTGGAAATAGTGCAGAAATCAGAACTCTTTCCCCATGGCAAGAAACCTTGTGGTTGGCATGTTGTCCAAGATTCAGTGTAGTTGAAACCAGTGTGGCCCATGATGCCCCGCCCATGCTTGCGGGCCACATTGGTCACAAACACACATTGTGACCCTCAGCCTTAGCCCAGTCCTCAGGTAAGGCCTCTCAGTGGCTGGATGGATAGACAGCTTATTGGGCTTGCCATGCCCCTAGGCCTCAATTTTTAACCATAGTTCGGGTTGTCCCTACACTCTTCCCCAGGGCTCTGCTTTGGAATTCCTCTTTTGGTGGGACACCTGAGGTAACAAACCTGAAAGGAGTCCTCCCATCCCACAGACTGACGAAAAACAATTGGTATCGGGCCAAGTCCACAGATAGCAAGATTCGTCCATGGCCTATGAGGCCTCCCCAACATTCCACGGCCATCGCTGATAGAAAATCCAGAGACAAATGCATGAGCGTGTGCCTCAGACTCGCTCATTCTTCAAATCCTGAAGAGTTCTTCAGATAACAACCAACACGGCACTCGAATGCACCCAAAATATATAGTCTAACCTGGGTACTAATGCACTATCTGACAACCTGAGCCCGGACATC
>NW_026744180.1:0-770 GCF_022355385.1 Mustela nigripes
CTCATGGGCCATGAACGAATCTTGCTCTCTGTGACTTGGCCCGATCCAAATTGTTTTTCGTCAATCTGTGGGATGGGAGGACTCCTTTCAGGTTTGTTACCTCTGGAATCTCACCAAAAGAGGAATTCCAAAGCAGAGCCCTGGAGAAGAGTGAAGGGACACCCGAACTATGGTTAAAAATTGGTGCCTAAAGGGCATGGCCAGCCCAATATGCTGTCTCTCCATCCAGCCACTGAGAGGCCTTACCTGAGGACTGGGCTCAGGCTGAGGGTCACAATGTGTGTTTATGACCAATGTGGAATGCAAGCATGTGCGGGGCCTCATGGGCCAAACTGGTTTCAATTACACTGAATCCTGGACAACATGCCAACCACAAGATTTCTTGCCATGGGGAAAGAGTTCTGATTTCTGCATCATTTTCAAACCCGGGCCGTGTTTGAAATTAAGGTCTAGGTTCTGAATCCTGAAAACCGAGGTTGAGAAGAGATGACGACCTAAGGCCATGGCGGGACCAATGTGCTTAGTGTGCGGCCAGCTGTCTGGGTGGGGCCATGAGGTCCAGGATCAGGCTGTGTCAGAAAGGGCATTAGTGCCCATGTCAGCCTATATATTTGGTGTACAGCCGAATGGTGTGCCCCGTTGTTCCTCATTTGGGATTTCTGGGTAGCCCCAGAGGGCAATGTTTTTCTTCTGGAGGGCAGGCAGAGTGCTGCATTGTAGTGCTGGATTGCCAAACTGGAGGGCTTGTGGGCCAGTAGTCTGAGGACGGA
>NW_026744180.1:870-3053 GCF_022355385.1 Mustela nigripes
GCATTAGTGCCCATGTCAGCCTATATATTTGGTGTACAGCCGAATGGTGTGCCCCGTTGTTCCTCATTTGGGATTTCTGGGTAGCCCCAGAGGGCAATGTTTTTCTTCTGGAGGGCAGGCAGAGTGCTGCATTGTAGTTCTGGATTGCCAAACTGGAGGGCTTGTGGGCCAGTAGTCTGAGGACGGAAGTCTGAGAATCCAAGCTAGGCCTAGGTTTTCGGGTAAGGATATGGCAGGCACAATCTACAGACCTGATTCGAGATCTCGTGCATCTGAAGTCAGGGCGAGGATCAGTAATCGCTCAGGTTGGACAGTCTGTCCCTGATGGCCCCTTCTTGAAGGGGGGGTTGATCACGAGGCCATGGGGTTTTCCCGCGGTGGGAGTTGTGAGAAGCTCCCAACTGCAAAGATTCTTCTGCAGGACAATTGAGACCTGTTGTTTGGCTCCAGGACAATGATTCCGAGCAGGCTTCTAAGGATGGATGGCTGGGTAGCCCAGCTCGCATTCCAATTGTCTCCAAGCAACAAGACAGGTTAGATCTGCTGGATCTGGGGGAGCAACCGAGGAGGCTGAGTTGAAATAGACTGTCCCGTGGATGAGTCCTAATATGATTTTGTGTCTATGGAGACCTTGGAATGAAGCGGAGGCACTGGGGCCCTGAAGGGTTCTCCTTAGGAGAGGCTTTCACATAGCTCCATCATGCAAGTTTCCCATGTGTAGATGAGATTTGTTCTGATGGGTGAGTCAGGAAACAGCCATATGCTGTTATTGAAATCCAGGCCTCTGAGGAGAGATGCCTGGAAACCAAAGCAATGGATCCGATAGGTGCCTAGGTGCCTGTTCGTTCCTTTTTACCTCTAGGGACATCAGTCTACGGGTCTGAGTGCCAGTAGGTGCTCAGATGGGCCCAGATTGCCCCATTTGTCCTGGGAAGCCACAAATAATGGGATGGCCTCAGGGACTCTGGAGGTTTATACTCTTAGGAGGGTTGTGGCCATTAGAATGGGCAGATACAATTCCCTTGGAGAGGGCAATCACAGTCGTCATGTTTGGCTCCAGGGGCCTGAGCCTGTAGCAAGGGCTGTTTGGACTGTTGTCTGAAAACACAAACTCGGCTTATGTTTCGGGTCATAGGTATGGCAGGACTGATCTACAGATCATGAGGAGAACTCTTCGGGATATGAAAAAAGGGCGAGTGTGAGGCTCTTGCTCAAGTTTTTGTCTCTGGATATCGTGTTACTCATGGTCTTGAAATTTCCGGGTGACATCATGGGATATGGACGAGACTTACTCTCTGGTGTTTGGCCCCGTCCAAACAGTTTGGGTTCATTCTGTGGGATAGAAGAAGTCCGTTGTTCTGTTGTTGTTGATTTGTTTTCTTTTGTTTTTCAACCTCAGGTGTCCCACCAAATTAGGGATTCCAGAGTAGAGCCCTGTGGAGGGGCGACTGGACTACCAGAAATCTGGTTACAAATTGGGGCCTTGGGTCATGTCAAGCCCATTATGACATCTAATGGTCCAGCCACTGAGAGGACGTACTAGAGGACAGGACTCACGCTGAGGGTCACAATGCGTGTTTATGCCCTAGTCGCACTCAAGAATCAGCGGGACCTCAGGGTGAATGCTGGTTTCTCCTACACTGAACGTTGGACAACATGCCAACCACAAGGTTTCTTGCCATGGGTAAGGAAGAGTTCTGATTTCTGCATCAGAGTCACCCCTAGGCAGTGATTGGAGATAAGGTCTAGGTTCTGAAGCCTGAAAACTGAAGTAGGGAAGAGATGATGATCTAAGGCCATCGCGGTTCTGTTGTGCTCAGTGTGCGGTCAGCTGTCTGTTGGTTGTTCATGAGGTCCGGGCTCAGGTTCTCAGACAGTGCATTAGTGCCCAGGTTAGACTATATATTTTGTGTGCATTCGAGTGCCGTGTAGGTTCTTATCTAAAGAACTCTTCAGGATATGAAGAATGAGCGAGTCTGAGGCGCATACTCAGGCTTTTGTCTCTGGATTTTGTATCAGCGATGGCCGTGGATTATTGGGGAGGCCTCATGGGCCATGGACGAATCTTGCTCTCTGTGGACTTGGCCCGATCCCAATTGTTTTTCGTCAATCTGTGGGATGGGAGGACTCCTTTCAGATTTGTTACCTCAGATGTCCCACCAAAAGAGGAATTCCAAAGCAGA
>NW_026744181.1:0-3052 GCF_022355385.1 Mustela nigripes
CCTTTTTCATCTGTCAATTGGTTACAAATTCTGGTACTGAAGAGAATACATTGGGGCTGGTGTCTCAGTGGGTTAAAGCCTCTGCCTTCAGTTCAGGTCATGATCTCAGGATCCTGGGATTGCGCTCCACATCGGGACATAATGTAAGGACAGATAGTTTATATGGGAGCCCTTTGGGTACTCTGGTGGATGAATGTTTTTAAATTAGTTTTTCATGGACATGGGGAGTTAGAGACGAGAAGGGAGGTGGGGGAAATTGGAAGGGGAGCTGAACCAAGAGAGACTATGGACTCTGAAAAACAGTCTGAGGGTTTTGAAGGCGCTGGTGGTTGGGAGATTGGGGTACCAGGTGGTGGGTATTATAGAGGGCACTGCTTGCATGGAGCACTGGGTGTGGTGCAAAAAGAATGAATACTGTTATGCTGAAAATAAATAAAAAATAAAATAAAAAAATATTAGTTTTTCGTAAACTACCAAAAAAAAACCACTCCCATTTATAGCGTACACTTTATGGTTCACAAAGCACGTGGCAACAATAAAAATAATGATGGGTTACCGTTACAATTCATAGAAAAGGAGGTACAGGGAAATTGAATGAAAGGGAATAACAAAGTAGGTTCATAAGTCAATCTTCCTTGTAAAAAAATTAACCTGAATGTGCGTTTCTGCCACCTCTCTCCTGTGTGATATGATAAAGATCGACTGAAAGACACCCCCCCCCCCCCCCCCGTCCTTAACTAATTAACTGCTCTTTTGTTGTGTAAAAGTACCCCTCCTCCCCTTGCAGTGAAAAGACCCTTCCCCCAGGGTTGAATTCAATGTAACTGCTCTTTTGCCTTTCTGTAACCGCTTGGCTTTTAGGGCATGAAACTTGACTCCTGTTTGAACAAGATACCCTCTCCGAATAGCCAGGGCATGGTCACGTAGGCAAGGGGGCTGCATGGCCACATAGGTCACGTAGGCAAGGGGGCTGCATGGTCACATAGGTCACGTAGGCAAGGGGGCTGCATGGTCACGTAGGTCACGTAGGCAAGGGGGCTGCATAGTCAGGTAGGCAGGATGTCTTTCTGCTGAGTAATAAGGTCAAACTTCCCCTCTTTGTTTCCCCTTCCCGCCTTTCTCTTCGCTTGAGGGGGTCTTCCAGGGCCAATCCACTAACACCAAGTATGCCTTTTTTCAAATGTTCAAATTGTCAGCCAATCGGCCCTGTCCCATCCGGGACTTGTTTGTACCTGTCTATAAAAATCCTGCACCACCCCAGCCAGGTGTGCTCAGCTAGCAGGAGCTGCTGACCACCCACAGGCGCGCGCTGACCACGTGCAAGGGGTCGGGACAGGGACAGCGCCGCACGAGGTACCCCCCCCCCCCGCCATCGGGCAAGCTAGCCCCCATCGTTCGGCACCCCCACGCGCGTGTCAGAGCCTCCTGCCATTCCCAGGGCACCCAGAACCCAGAGAGTGAGGCCTTGGGTGCTTTCTAGTGACAGATTCAAGGCAATTCTTCGACTTTGGGACTTCAGAGTTAACATAGTTTTCATTTGTGATTATTATTTTTGTGTGGGGGCCAGAGCTTTTCTTTTGACCTATGGTTGTTTTCACTCCCGGTTCTGAAGAAGCCCCTAAATCCTAACCCTGTTGAGGACTCTGAAAGCTCTCAGAGCAGCAGTGCTGGGGGACAGTGTGGACACATGGTTTGGTTTCTCCTCTGGCCTGATTCTGTGGCAGCCCCGCTCTGTCCTCCTCAGACTTCAGAGCAATATCTGAACAAGTGGAGAAGGGACCAGGGGGTCAGGAAGGTGGCCACCAAAGAGTGACTTCTCTGGAGGGTGGCTGAGCTAGGAAGTGAGCATGTTAGTCCAGCTCTGCCTGCAGTCGGGATGGAGCTGAACAGGGGCCAGGGAAGGGGAGGAGGAACAGAGAGCGGGGACAAAGGGACCAGAGGAGATTCAGATGAAGGGAAGTAATGGGGAGGAAAGAGAAGAAACTCTAGAAGACAGGCATGTAGAAAGGAAAAGGGATGAAGTGGGCATTGGGAAAGGGCACCACCAGGGAAGGAGAGAGGGGAAGGGAAGAGGGAGGAAGAGAGGAAAGGGGAAAGGGAGAAGGGAGGAGTCAGCATGTCAGGGCTCCCCCTGCACCTGAAGAAGAGGTGGCTGGTCCAGCTTGTCAAACAGGGTGCTCACTCTTTGGTCCCAGTTTCTGCTCCCAGTGCTACTGGGCTTTGCAAGGAAGGAAGGCTGTCCCCTGAGACCTACTGGAGCCCACTGGAGCCCACAGGAGCTTGGGAGAGGTAAGATTCCATTGGGTCCTGTCCTGAAGTGCTCCCAGACACCAGCCTCACCACATGGTGCAAGAGGGACCCCCAGAACAAAGGAAGGACACAGGCCCGCATATCTGCCTGTGGCCCTGGTCACTTAGCTCATCGCAGTGAACCACACCGCCTCCTCAACCCAGGCTTTCAAAGCCTCCTTCTTCGTTCCTGGCTTTCATGTCTGTAGGAACATGAGCCAGATCTAACTCATCTCCGACAGACAATTCTGACTCACCCCGTGTCAGATTTTTATTAGTGGCTGTGATAGCGTAAGATAGCAATGCTCCAACAAACGGACTGTTTCCTCCCACTTGACCTCAACAGTCTTATACATTTTCTTAGCGAAAACATCTTGTCTCCTTCCATTAAGCTCATAACGTGGTCTAATAGTATACATGTGCCTTCGTTAGATGCGAAGCGATACAGAGGTCCTTTTTTTTTTTAATTTTACAAGGTAAAGTCAGTGAACACATCCAACTTGACGAATACATCTCTAAAATGTCAATCCAGGCAAAGCTTTTTCTGCCTACAGTTTGGAGCCTACGTGGTGACATTTTTAAAATGCTTTCAGTCCCTCAGTGAGGCTCTTAGAAGCTAGCCAGGGCTTACTACGTGCCAGGCACTGTGTCAGGTGTTGGAGCTAAAGGGAAGGAGAGCTTGGAGGCTGGCTGGGGAGGGACATCCATGACACAACCACAGCTAGAAACCGAGGCCAGTGCTAGAAAAGAGAGAGCAGGCTGCA
>NW_026744182.1:0-3052 GCF_022355385.1 Mustela nigripes
TTTTTTTTTTTCATTTTTCACCATGAGATTTTGGTGCCCACTTAAAGTGGATTCACTTCAAGGTGGTCTTCTTTTTGAGTACTGATTATCTTCATATACTGAGAACTTTCTGTACTTTCAGGGACAAAACTAGAACTAAAATATGGCAATTATAGGCAGATGACCAGGAAACTTTTGAGAATGAAAGGGAGCATACTTTATACCCATCACCCTGACACGACTATTAACTGGAACTGCTCTGGGAAAACCAAAACATTTAGGCACCCTTATTTTAGGGAGGTGTGTGCGTTGAAGTATTTATTAAATATTTTCTGATGGTGTGAGCAATCTCCTACTATTATGACTTCCCTGACATTGGAAGTATTCAATCAGACTATCTGTCAGCAATGATATGATGACATCTGAGAACCCCTTTCCAATCTCCAAGAGCACTGCTTTTTGATACACACATAAAGCCATTATAGTATTCCAGCGTCTTGCTTGGCTATAAAAAACCTTTTTTATTAGGACAACAACAACAATGGCAACGCTGATAAATATAGTTCTTGGTGTTTGATAACCTTGTTTCTGGTCTTTTTCAGGTTTCAGCACATTCTGTAACTGAAGACTCTTTCTTCCATTGGTCAAGGCTTGGATAGCCTCAGCTGTCTATCCCAGGCACTCCCTAGCCTTATGGAACTAGAATCACAAACGTGAGAATAAATGAGGACCTTAAGGTCAGAGATTAAATGTAAAGTTGCTTTTTTTGTTTGTTTGTTTTGTTTTGTTTTTAAGATTTTATTTATTTATTTGACAGAGAGAGAGAGATCACAAGTAGGCAGAGAGTCAGGCAGAGGTCAGCGGGGTGGGGGGGGAAGCAGGCTCCCTGCTGAGCAGAGAGCCCCATGCTGGGCTCGATCCCAAGACCCTGAGATCATGACCTGAGCCAAAGGCAGAGGCTTAACTACGCCCACTGAGTCACCCAGGCACCATGAAGTTAAAGTTTTAAGTATCATGTTATTTATAGATGAGACACTAGGAGAATTTGTCAATTGGTTAGTGCTTTAAAAACCGGAGGGATGTTTCCTACTCTTGCTATAAAGAGGAAAACTGGATGAAAACTCTGTCTTCAGGCATTGGGGTAGATCAATATTTCCTAAGAGAAATTTTGTAACATATTCTACTAGACTTTGATTCAAAATAGCAACCTGAAAACATGAGTGTGTAAGCTAGGAGAGAGCCATTTAATTTCTGGATATCTATAAAGCTATAATGCAGTAGAATTTTTTTTCTTGAGTCTAGCCACTAAGATAGCTGCCCTAAGTTCTGTCAATCAGACTGTCACCTTATTTTGAGATGATCTTATCTGTAGATAAAACAGAAAAGGGAAGGGATAGAAGAAAAAATAGATAACTAAATGTAGAACTTGAAATAATCCTGTGCTTTCATTGCATCTTTTCACCTCTCCTTTCCATCTCCCTTGCTGTGGCTCACACCTCTCATTTTCCTTCTGATCAGCAGATTTCCTTGTGTATACTGAAGGGCCAGCATTTCTGCTCTGTTCTTTCTGATTTTTAAAATAGCCTTCTGTCCTTCAGAAAGTTGTTAATAATACTTCAATGGACTGATGGCTTGTTCTCTGGCTATAAATGTAAAGTGAAGGAGACAAGCCCCACCCACTTACATGGAATGTCTATTCAGGCTGCCTCATACTCCATACTTAATATGGATAGAAAATTAAGAATCACTATGTATTTAAGAAATATTGAAGTATGGAGGAGGAAAGGCAAACATAGACAAATGTGGAAAATTTATAAGTAACAGAATAGAACTATAAACATTGTGATTGAAGACTTCCATTCTGGACAAGATGGCATAGACCTCCTTACCCTGATATCAATGCCAAAGATGATAAATTATAAACTGCTATCTCTTCTGAACTTAAATGCAAAAATCCTTAACAAATTTGAATCTAATAACATATAAAAAGAATTATACACCATGGCTAAGTTGGATATATTCCAGGTATGGAAGACAGGTTGAACATTCAAAAATTAATCAATATAATCCACCATATCAACACCTATATGAGAAAAAAAATCTCCTTTTTGTGGCAGAAAAAACATTTGACAAAATTCAACACACACTAATGATATAAAAATTCCAGCAAGTTACGAATTGAGCAGAATTGTCTCAACTTGATAAGTAGCAGGTACCAAAAAATACACAATTAATATCATGGTGAGGGACAGAATGCTTTCCCTCTAAGATCAAGAACAAGGCAAGGATGTCCTTTCTCACCACTCTCACTCAACAGTACTGAAAATTCTAGCTACTGCAATGAAGAAAATGAAGTAAAAAGCATACAGATTTGGAAGGAAGAGATAAAATTGTCTCACAGATTCTAGAACAACATACCAGAAAATCTGTAAAAGAACATCTAGAACTAATAAATTCAGCAAGGTCACAGGATATAAGATCAACATGCAAAAAAATCAGTCCCGGGCACCTAGGTGGCTCAGTGGGTTAAGCCACTGCCTTTGGCTCAGGTCATGATCTCAGGGTCCTGGGATCGAGTCCTGCATAGGGTTCTCTGCTCAGCAGGGAGCCTGCTTCCCTCTCTCTCTCTCTCTCTGCCTGCCTCTCTGCCTACTTGTAATCTCTGTCAAATAAATAAATAAAATCTTTAAAAAAATTAATCCCATTTCTGTATACTACAGTGAACATGTGGAAACCAAAATACAAAGCACAATACAATTTACAATCACTCCAAAGAAATGGAAATACTTAGGTATACAGTTAAAATATATATACATAAGATCTGTATTCTGAAAATTACAAAATGCTGATGAAAGAAATCAAGGAAGACCTAAAAATGGAGAGACCTGCAGTGTTCATGAATTAGAAAGCTCAACATACAAAAGATGTCAATTTTCCTTGAACTGATCTGTCAGCTTAATGGAAGTCCTATCAAAATCCCAGGTGTTTCTATACACATAGACCAGCTTGTTCTAAAATTTATATGGATAAGCACAAGCCCTAGAATAGCTAACAACCTTGACATTGAAGGGAG
>NW_026744183.1:0-3052 GCF_022355385.1 Mustela nigripes
AAAACCTCTGATGACAGAAGAGATTACAAATGCTATTAAAGATTGAGCAGTAGGAGGGGGTAATGGAATGAAAACTTTTTACAGTTCTTGGATATTTGCATACTAGATTCCTATTGTTTATACCTGGAAATATGGGGAAGAATACAGAAGGCAGAGGAGGAGAAGGCTGTTGCCGCCTTGTGATTTGATATTATCTTTCCTCAACAGTAATGAATTGCTCTTTCATTCTCTCATGTTTAAAACATGGTCAATAAAGTCCTCTTAATTTGGAAAATCTTTAGATTATTCCACCCTTGCGAATGCCCACCTTGCATCTTTTGCAGGTGGACCTTTTAAATCTGAACTCCTCTGAGAGGTCCTGTACCACTACGAGGATTTATTTATTGTAGAGGCTTTTCAAAAGGTGGTTAGACTTGCAAGGTTTTCAGGTCACAGGTCACACCCATAAAGCCTGGGCTTTGGAGCTGGACTGATGAGTTCAGATTATAGCGCTGCTTTGGCTGCCTGTAGGAGCTAGAGCAAGTGATCTAATCTCTGAATTTTCATCCCCCACCCCCACTTTGTAACTTGATAGTAATATGTTGCAATGTAATCCTTGTGACTTAATAGTAGATAGTTTTTGTTTAATCATGTGTCTAGCCCAGTGCCAAGACCAGAACAATTGCTCAACAATCATGGAGTATCCACCCTTCTTAACTTTTCAAAATCTATTTTCCTAATATCTAGTACTACTTCACCTAAAACTAGGTTTAATTCTGTAACTACATGTTCTTTAACAACTGTTAGCAATGTTTTAATGATCTATGGCTCCGTATCAATTAGAAGCAAATCTAAGGCAGATGTGAAAAATGTATCTGAATCCGCTCCCCTCCCTCAACAAGGAGTGTTTGGTGGGGAACATTGGTCAGGGGGGATTTTGCAAAGGCAAATCCTCTCCCACTACTGATCTAGAACATCAGCTGTACTGGTTGTTTTCATCTCTCTGAGTAAAAAACAAATCACCAACTAAACAAGGTAATAATTTATCAGATATTTTGTTTGAGGCAGAATGGGGCTTCAACACATGTCTGAATGTTGGCATCTTTCCACTGATAATACAGTTGAGATTTTACATTAGAACAGAATCACATTACACCTAAAATGTATAGGATTTTTTTCAACCTTATGGCTTTCTCTATTTTTATTATTATTCAAATAGGTCTAGGAGGGCTCTATCTTCAAATTTATTCTAGAAAATTTTGTATTTTCTTTTTTTACATCCCCTTTTCCTGTTTATTTCATTTACTTCTTAGGCAATGTCTTATTTAAATGTTTATAGGTTATCTGTCCCAACTTCAAGAATCAGTGGTACCCCCTTTATGAGAATATTTACCTGTCAAACTTAAAGCACACTTTGAGGGGCGCCTGGGTGGCTCAGTCATTAACCATCTGCCTTCAGCTCGGGTCATGATCTCAGTGTCCTGGGATTGAGCCCCGCATCAGGCTCCCTCCTCCGAGGGAAGCCTGCTTCTCTCTCTCCCACTCTACCTCCTTCTGTTCCCTCTCTAGCTGTGTCTCTGTCAAATAAATAATTAAAATCTTAAAATTAAAAAAATAAAGCACATCTTGTATCTTCTATTGTATATTGACATAACACCTATTTGAACCTCTTGGTGCAGCTCTTTTTTCATTCCTTTTTTTATTCTTCTGTGAAACACTACTCAGTCCTTTATTAATTCATGATATAACCAATGTCAACCACACAGCAAGTTTCACAAATTTACCTACTTCTCTTTCTTCATTAATGCCATCCCCTCAAATTCCAGTTCATAAAATTATTTCACTTAGAACTAAATCTATTTCTAATTCTATTGTTTGGTACCCTACGTGAGGGTGCAGATCTACCACATTCTCACGTCTTAAACCCTCTTGTTTATTTTCCAAAGTCACAGCATAAAAATCAACAAAAAGAGAAATTATGGTACAGCCTGCCTCCTCCTAACCTTTAGCTTTTTAACAGGACTTCTGACTTGCCAAAGGAATCAATGAGAAAAGTTCTCACAGTATCATTTAATCAGTCAAACTGGCCAGTAGCCCGTGAGTTTTATAAATTTCACTGGGCTCTCCAGCAAATCTCCGATATCTACTCAAGAAATACCCCACTCACCTTTCAACAAGTCGTTTCAAAACTGGATGCAGCGACCTTGTGTGCCTCCGCAGGAAAGAGATCTGCTGAGGTCTGTCCCTGTTCGTTACATTTGCAGGCAGGCGCCTGTGAAAGTTCCTTATTAGTCTGATTCTTAAGAACAGACTGGCTCAGAGTCTTCCTCCTTCCCCTCCGCCTTATTCTTCCATCCAAAAGCCAGTGAAGACACTGGTCTTCATTCTCTACCACCCTTGCAGAGGATGTGGGTTTCTTTTAGGCCTAGCTTTAGTTGGAGGACTTACTCTGGCTTATCTGAGTAAGCTAGTGCTTACTCGCAAGTAACTTACAGCACAGAAGATGGCTCTCCTTCCTTCAACCCGCTTACCCAGCAGCCAGACTTACATTTATAACGTGTTTAATTGTCGCCCCCCTGAGACAGAAATCCCACGAGCCTCTAGCTCATTAGAAGACTGGCCTCAGTTGTGTACAATCAGTTGTGCATATCACTTCAATTTTTGCATGAAAGATGGAACAGAAATATATTTAAGTCCCCCGTCCTCACACATATCAAGAAAATCACATCGCGTACACTTTTAAAGCGTATAATGGTAGCCAAACACTGGATCGGTTCACTGAGGAAAACAGGGAATTTACCTTTAAAGGCTGGTCTCTTAAAAATAGATAAGATGTTGAGCTATGCAGTTTATCACTGGCACACAGCCTGGAACCTAAAACAGATAATGTTGCAGACAAGTAACACTTCATTAAAAATTGAAAATATATTACTCGCATCGGTAGTATGCTCCTTTCAGCTTCCTACACTGGGTGTGTAATCTCCATGACAGTGATCCCAAAGAAGGAGGCTAGGGTGCATTTTGCCGACCAGGAAATTACATGAGCTTCTGATGATATTTTTCCTGCAAATGG
>NW_026744184.1:0-3052 GCF_022355385.1 Mustela nigripes
TCTTTTTTTTTTTTTTTCACATTACATCTAGGAAAACCATTCCCCTTGAGCAGCACTGGGCGTGAGAAAGAGCAGCCTGCATACTGCATTCTTCGGATCTCAACAGCTTGAGCTGCTGATCCGGCTCACTTTCCTCCCTCCACCTCCCCCGCTCAGCCTCCGTCCCTCGCCAATCTCTGTGCACCACCACAGAACACATCTTCCCAGACAAAGGACATGTGTAGCCTAAGGTTAAATGAAAAACTTCATTTCATCTACTTCTTACCACGTCAAAGACCGTGTGAGTAGACTAAAAACCATCATCTCTACGTAGGTAGGTATCAAATGCCTGAATGCAGTAAGAGACATTCATTCCTCTTGGACAAACTATGTAAATAATCCTGGCTGGACAGGAACAGTAAACACACCCATCCTATGTAAGAGCACAGAACGCCATCTCTGGCAATTATCATGATGTGAGACTGTAGAGGAAAATCCAGTTACAAATCCACACATAAATTATTATCTTGCATACAAAACAATACATCCTTGAGAAAAACACAGGTTACACATTGAGAGAGAAAAGAGTTATTAGGTGAAATGAAAATAAATAGATTCAGGGCGCCTGGGTGGCTCAGTGGATTAAGCCCCTGCCTTTGGCTCAGGTCATGACCTCAGGGTCCTGGGATCAAGTCCCACATCGGGCTCTCTGCTCAGCAGGGAGCCTGCCTCTCTGCCTACTTGTGATCTCTCTCTGTCAAATAAATAAATAAAATCTTTTTAAAAATAAATAAATAAAATAAAATAAGTAGATTCTACAAAGCAGAAACAATGGCATTTTATGTAATAATCAGCATCTAAAAATAATAAAGTGGGAAATGACATCTCAAAAAATACAATTCTACAATAATAATGATGAGAATGGGCATTAAATGGAAGAGGTTGAATGTTTCATACCAGCACATGAAAGCTGATAGAGCCATTACCACATGTTCAATGCTGACACATAAGTCTAAAACTTCAAGTGGAAGAGTCCATATTTCTTGAAAATCACATACTCAGTAAGCAAAATACACATTTTAATTATCAAAAATCTTGTAAAAATGTCTGTATTGAAGATATTTCAAATATATAACAGTCACCGACATAATTGACATATAAACACTGCCCTATCCATTTCCTGAATGAATCCTGAAGTAGTGCTGACAGTGGTAGAAATGAATCACTATTACTTTAATAAAGCTTGTGTCCCCTAGGTCTGAGCTAACCCCAATATACTAGAAGAGGCCCCCATGGTCAATACAGGATGAGCTAGTGAGGGGGAAGGCAGCTTTCACAACCCTGGAAATGACAGGTCTCACGAACCAGACTGTGATTTCCACCAGGTTCCATGGGAGAAGGGGATCAGGCAGGATTTCCACTGCACGTGGCTTGTTCAGGGAGTGCCCTCAGGATAAAGGGGATGAGGGAAGCAAAACAGAGCAGAGAATGCTGCTAAGCAAGGATGTGGTCTCAGGTGGAAGATGGCATGTGCCTGATCCCGTAAGAAGCTGGACACAAGTCTCCAGTACAGTATGCATCTGTGCTGGTGGAAATACTCAGCCTTCGCTGTCTAATGCAATAGCCACTATCCCCATGTCACTACCTGAGCATTTAAAATAGCCTAGCTGAGGGGCGCCTGGGTGGCTCAGTGGGTTAAGCCGCTGCCTTTGGCTCAGGTCATGATCTCAGGGTCCTGGGATTGAGTCCTGCATTGGGCTCTCTGCTCAGCAGGGAGCCTGCTTCCTTCTCTCTCTCTCTGCCTTCCTCTCAGTGTACTTGTAATTTGTCTCTGTCAAATAAATAAATAAAATCTTTAAAAAAATAAAATAAAATAAAATAGCCTAGCTGAGCAATGGAATTTTGTATTCTATTTAATTTGAATTAATTTAAATTTAAATGACTTTCTGTGGCTACATACTCCAGTATTAGACAGCACAGCTCTGGACCATGCATTGCATCAGACTTAGTCCTGCCTTGACATTGGCAGCCTTTTATCTCTCCCGTGAGTCTGTCCCTGGCTGTGAGCTGCCCCAAATGTGTTCCCCAGACCCCCTGGCAAAGTGGCTCCCTTTCAGCTGAGGGCAAAACTCTGAAGAAGGGAATGGCGGTGCACCTGGCAGCCCATATTCCTAACATGTACGGTTAGGATCAGAGCAGCAGCCAGGTAAAGAGCATCTGAGCAGGGCCCCAACAGCATTCACACAGAGTCCATTCACGATCCTGCGCAAGGATAGAAGGATGGAACCCGGCGTCCCAGTAGAGATGCACTGACACAATATCCACAAAGTGGAACTCCCTGTTGTGATCTTCAACATAATGTGTCTAATAATCCTTACATGTTTTAGATTCTTTGGTAACTTGGAAGGGAGAAAATGAACATTTAGAAATGATAAATAGTGACAATGAGATTTAAACAGAGAACAAATATTGTCTGTTTTCATAGACAATAAGAACCAATAGGAAAGTATGGAAGCATATAGTATAATACTTTTATACACATGAAGATTCTCTTATTCTATTGCTGAAGGGCATATTTTATTCCCATTACATATAGATATTTAAAGTATTTTCCTCATGTGCGTACACAGGTGTAGTGAATGTACTGTAGTAGAATGAAATGTCTGGGAATGACTTGGTGGAGTCTATAACAAAGAGCTAAATTTAGTTCCTACATTTGGTGACTTTCCAGTCTTCAGTAGACCATACGTGCAAACCAGGACAGCTCTTCTGTGACAAGAACAATTGCAACGGAAAATGAATTAACTTCCAATTCCTAAAGCAACACACAGACCAAGTTTCATTCCACTCACCTCTGTGCACCCTCTCTGTAGGTTCAAAGCTATTTCCCTACCTCCTTTCCAAGTCACTGCCTCAAGACGGTATCAAGGACTGGCACTTGGACATGTAGAATCAGTCGTGTGCAGTAAATGCACAGGTTGACTACACCAGCACTGGCTTATCCATAAATTTTTCCTAAGCAGAAGGATGTTTTCTCATGATAACTTCATGTATCTTTAGGTGAACAGAGATC
>NW_026744185.1:0-3051 GCF_022355385.1 Mustela nigripes
ATTACTTTCACATGATTTATCTGTATGAATATCTCACTGCTGTTACCCTAGAAGAGTAACTTGGGGCAGTTGTATTGTCTTTTATGGTCTTCAAAATGCAATATACACTAGTATTCAACTCTATGTCATCATAACCGTTGGGACACTGAGATCTTTTAGCAGCAATCCGGGGTCAGATTCAGGTTATAAGCTAAATACATGGTCATGGTGAACAGCTAATGTTAAGTGAATTTTGAAAAAAGGTCCAGAAGGAATAACAGAACATACATAAAAAGTCACCATTCTGAAATAGCCAAAGAAATAGGACACGTGAATCTTGGCATATTTCATTAAGGGAATTCAAATCCATTTGTTTCTTCAAAACAAATGTTAACTTGGAATAAGCTTTCACCCAAAGACCAGATCATGAACCAAAACATCCAAAAACATTCAACTACGATCTAAAGACACACTTTTAAAGACATATACTTTATATATAAAACATAAATATACAGTCATTTGCAAATATCTTCTCCCATTCCGTGGGTTGCCTCTTTGTTTTCTTTGACTGTTTCTTTGCTGTGCAGAAGCTTTTGCTTTTGATGAAGTCCCAAAAGTTTATTTTCGCTTTTGTTTCCTTTGCCTTTGGAGACATATCTTGAAAGAAGTTGCTGTGGCTGATATCGAAGAGATTACTGCCTATGTTCTCCTCTAGTGTTCTGATGGATTCCTGTCTCACGTTGAGGTCTTTTATCCATTTTGAGTTCATCTTTATGTACGGTGTAAGAGAATGGTCGAGTTTCATTCTTCTACATATAGCTGTCCAGTTTTCCCAGCACCATTTATTGAAGAGACTGTCTTTTTCCCACTGTATATTTTTTCCTGTTTTGTCGAAGATTAATTGACCATAGAGTTGAGGGCCCATATCTGGTCTCTCTACTCTGTTTCACTGGTCTATATGTCTGTTTTTATGCCAGTACCATGCTGTCTTGGTGACCATAGCTTTGATATCCAGGATCTATAATGAACTCCTCAAACTTAACACACACAACACAGGCAATCATATAAAAAAATGGGCAGAAGATATGAACAGAGACTTCTCCAATGAAGACATGCAAATGGCTATCAGACACATGAAAAAATGTTCATCATCACTAGCCCTCAGGGAGATTCAAATTAAAACCACATTGAGATAACACCTTACACCAGTTAGAATGGCCAAAATTAACAAGACAGGAAACAACATGTTTTGGAGGGGATGCAGAGAAAGGGGAACCCTCTTATACTGTTGGTGGGAATGCAGGTAGGTGCAGCCTCTTTGGAGAACAGTGTGGAGATTCCTCAAGAAATTAAAAATAGAACTTCCCTTTGACCCTGCCATTGCACTCCTGGGTATTTACCCCAAAGATAGGATGTCGTGAAAAGAAGGGCCATCTTTACCCCAATGTTTATAGCAGCAATGACCACGGTCGCCAAATTATGGAAAGAACCAAGATGCCCTTCAACGGACGAATGGATAAGGAAAATGTGGTCCATATACACTATGGAGTATTATGCCTCCATCAGAAAGGATGAATACCCAACTTTTGTAGCCACATGGATGGGACTGGAAGAGATTATGCTGAGTGAAATAAGTCAAGCAGAGGGAGTCAATTATCATATGGTTTCACTTATTTGTGGAGCATAACAAATAGCATGGAGGACATGGGGAGTTAGAGATGAGAAGGGAGTTGGGGGTAATTGGAAGGGGAGGTGAATCATGAGACACTATGGACTCTGAAAAACAATCTGAGGGGTTTGAAGTGGCGGGGGGGTGGGAGGTTGAGGTACCAGATGGTGGGTATTATAGAGGGCACGGATTGCATGGAGCATTGGGTGTGGTGAAAAAATAATGAATACTGTTATGGTGAAAATAAATAAATTTAATTTAAAAAAACCCATAAATATAGGAGTGCCTGGGTGGCTCAGTGGGTTCAGCCTCTGTGTTCAGCTCAGGTCATGATCTCAGGGTCCTGGGATCTCTGCTCAGCAGGGAGTCTGCTTCCTCCTCTCTCTCTGCCTGCTTCTCTGCCTACTTGTGATCTCTGTCATATAAATAAATAAAATCTTTTAAAAAATAAATATATAAATTTACATATAATATATAAAAATTAATGTATAAATTTATAAATATATTTTTACTTTGAAATGAGTTTTAAAATGAATATTGCCTTGAGGTAACTGGTTTACTTGAGTTTATATTATCCTTTATAAACACTCCACTGTACTAAAGGCCTTTATTCTGTTGATTTGTAAATTGTGTACTCAATAAATCTTTCTTTCAGGTTTCAAACACATATAAGATTTAAATTCATGGATTGCTTGGGTTAGTGAACATCTTGGAGATTCAGAAATGAATTTACTTTCAATCTTTTTAACATTATATATATGGCATTTATCAATTCTTATTATGTATACTCTCAAACTTTTACCTCAAATCATTTCTTTAAAATATTTTATTTATTTATTTGACACAAGAAGAGAGATGGCAAGAGAACTATTACAAGCAGAGGGAGTGGGAGAGGGAGAAGCAGACTTCCTGCTGAGCAGGGAAGCTGATGTGGGGCTAGATCCCAGAACCCTGGTATCATTACCTGAGCCAAAGGCAGATGCTTAACGAGCTGAGCCACCCAGGTACACTTCAAATCAGTTTTAATGACTTTTGTTTAACTGTTTTTAACAGAAGTGAAATAAATTGAAATTAGACTGGATTATATTCATACTGATATTTTACATACTTATGAATATAATATAGGATAATTAAATCATACAATAAGGTTCATGAGTTTGGCTAGAGCTAGGATAGAAAATTTTCCAAAATTATCCAAAATTATCTATCCTAGCTCTAGCCAGCTAGGATATTCTTATTCGTTTGAGAATTAAATTTTCTCAAAAGAATAAAGTTGTTGTGAATAGCCTCAAAAGTGAGAGCTGGGAGTCAGGAGATAGAAAAACTCATCGCAGAGCTTAATCTTAGCAAGAGCAGGGGCAAAGAATGTGGCTGAAACTTGAGTCAGCAGGATAATGGCAGTT
>NW_026744186.1:0-3050 GCF_022355385.1 Mustela nigripes
GGGAGGAGATGGGGTATATGTGGGTATTACTACACCGCGAGCTGATTTCCTCAACTGTCAAACAGGATTACTATGCATATGAAATAAGTTAGTATATGTCACATACATACAATCAAATAGAGTATCATATACACTACTCAACAGTTCACCCCCCAAAGCACACACACACTTAAACATTTATCTTAAAGAGCTTTCCATACTAGTACTGACAACTTCTGGAATATACCTAACTTTGTATCAAAATACAGATGTTAAATCAAAAATTGCTAGAAGTCCTTCTTACAGAATGTCAAATTTAACTGACAAATGACTGAAATGCTAAATCACTGCCACCTTTCTCACAGATGAGTACCTGGGTTAATTCCAATTTATCAACAGATAACAATTATATACATTCTGCTATAATTCAACTTTTAAATTGCAATCTTTGTTGTTTTTTTTTCCTTTCCCAAACAATGACAACGTTCTATGGGATCTATGGATTTACATCATAAATCTTACTTCCATCAAAAGCCCAAATACAAAGTCTATGAGGAGGGCACAAGAGAAGGTGATGAAACAACAGGAACTCAACAGGAAGCACTATCATCTTAAAGAAAAACAAAAGAATCAGTTTTTCATGATCATAATTATAATATGATCTTACCATGCAGGCTTTTAAAGCAAGAAGGGCTAGTCTCAACAGACTCGACAGCTTCCCACTCCAACTGCCCTGTTGGGATGCTACTTGCAGACTCTTTCTATAACACATTTCTGCAGCACCCATCATTCCTTGGGACTGATAAATGTGTGCCAGCCACTGGGGAACAGAAAGAGAATAGAACCAAACAAATTTTAATTTTGTACATAGTCTGGTACTCTACTTCCAATAAATTAAATACACTTAGATGAAGCTAAATTATTAATTTAATTAATGGTAAGTTATGTGCCCCACCCCCAAATTCAAAAATCACAGGTTAATAAAGGAGTAGACATTTTGCCCATACTATCAGCAATAGCTCTCTGGCCATAACACTTGAAAATGTTGAAGAGTCTTCCATGACAGCAAGTCAGGAACAAAATCAAAATGGAATGTAAAAACAGATATATCATGTAAATACTGATCAAAAAGAAACTTGTATAGCTGTATTAACATCAAACAAAGTAGACATTAAGACAAGAAATATTCAGAGATAAAGGCGTCTCTTTTGTAATGATGAGAATCAATTAATTGGAAGATATAACACTCCTACATTTGTATTCACCTAATATAGACACAGAATTTATGAAGCAGAAGTTGGAAGAAATAAAAGGAAAAAAACCACTCACATGCATAATCGAAGTTAGAGATTTTTATTTTTATTTTTTTAAAGATTTTACTTATTTATTTGACACAGAGAGAGAGAGATCACAAGTAGGCAGAGAGGCAGGCAGAGAGTGGGGGAAGCAGAGAGCCCCATGTGGGGCTTGATCCCAGGACCCTGAGATCATGACCTGAGCTGAAGGCAGAGGCTTAACTCACTGAACTACCCAGGCACCCCTGGAGATTTTTATACACCTATTTCTGCAATGGTAAAAGAAACGGATAAAAAAATTCAATAAAGATATAGAAGATTTAAACATAATTAATCAGCTTGACTTATATATTTAGAAGACTATACTCAACAACTGCCACATTCAGTGAAAATGTGTATGCAACATTTTCTAAATCTGACCATATGCTGGGTCATGTCTCAAATAACTGAAATTAAACCCTCCTCTCTCATATTAGAAATTTTACAACATGCTTCAGAAAAAAACATGGATGAGGGTTCCTAGGTGGCTCAAGTAGTTAAGTGTTCAACACTTGATTTCAGCTCAGGTCATGATCTCACGGTTGTACTAAAGATCCTCTCTCTCCCACCCTCTCCCTCTCCCTGATTTGCTCTCACTTGCACACTCTCTCTCAAAACAAATAAACAAACAAAAACTCCTCCCACCCAAAATGAAAAAACAAACAGAAAAAACCCACATGGATCAAAGAAATCCCAATGGAAATTAGAAAATGAATAACGATGAAAGCACTACCTAAAATCTTAGGGGATGCATATATTGGAGAAAGATGGAAAATCTATGCTATAAGTTTCTATCTCAAGAAGCTAGGGGGAAAAAAGATATCTAAATCCAGAGAAAGTAAAAATAACAGCAAAGAAAGTATAATGAAGAAAATCAAAACAAAAAGTAGGTTCTTTGAAAAGTTAATAAAACTGCTTATTATCAAGAATAAATTTATAAATATACCTATATAAGAATGAAAAAGGAAAAAGCTTTATGGATTTTCCAAACATTACAGAGAAGGTATCATGAATAACTTTGTGCTGATAAAACGGAAACTGAGATGTGCTGGACAAATTCCCTATAGTTCAACAATGCCAAAGAAAGAGGAAATCTTTTCTATATTTTATTTTATTTTTTCAGTGTTCCAAGATTCACTGTTCATGCACGACACCCAGTGCTCCATGCAATAGGTGCCCTCCTTAATACCCACCACTAGGCTCACCTACCTCCACCCTCCTCCCCTCCAAAACCCTCAGGTTGTTTCTCAGAGTCCACAGTCTCTCATGGTTCATCTCCCTCTCCAATTTCTCCCAAGTCACTTTTCCAAGAAAGAGGAAATCTTAAGAAAACCTTTCCCATAAAGAAAATTGTTGGCCTGAATGGCTTCAATGATGAATTCTTTCAAACATTAAAGAAATAAATGTCACTCTCACACAAACTCTTTCAGAAAATAAAGAAAAGGACAATTAAAAACATAGACCACAAAACCTAACATAGATCTTATGAGAATGAAAACTTACAAGCCATTCTCTCTCATGAATATAGGTATTAAAAATTCTTTTAAAAATGATTAACCAAGTTACTCCAGCAATAAATATAAAAGGAATAATACACTAAAACCAAGTAGAATTTCCTCTAAGAATGCAAGGCTAGCATACCATTTGAAAATCAATGCAGTCCACCACATAAACAGAATAATTAAAAAAAATGAAATCTTGCCATTTGCGACAACATGGATGGAACTAGAGCGTATC
>NW_026744187.1:0-3048 GCF_022355385.1 Mustela nigripes
ACAATGGAATGTTATGCAGCCATCAAAAGAAATGAAATCTTGCCATTTGCAACGCCATGGATGGAACTAGAGGGTATTATGCTGAGGGAAACAAGTCAAAAAGTGAAAGACAGTTGTCCTATGATCTCACTGATATGAGGAATTTGAGAGGCAAAGTGGGAGGCTTGGGGGTCAGGGAAGGAAAATAAATGAAACAAGGTGGGAACGGGAGGGAGCCAAACCATAAGAGTCTCTTAATCTCCCAAAACAAATAGGGTTGTGGGGCCCAGGGCGGGGGGAGGGTTTGGGAGAGGGTGGTGGGGTTATGGACACTGGGGAGGGTATGTGCTACGGTGAGTGCTGTGACTGTGTAAGCCTAACGATTCACAGACCTGTACCCCTGGGACAAATAATACATTATATGTTAATTTAAAAAAAAAACAAAAACCTTTGGTATATGCATAAAATGTAACATTAATCATGAACACACACATAGCTTGAGGTAGTGATACTTGGGACCATATAGATGAAGACTGAAAACAGTGAGGATTTAAACAATATGCTATCAAAGGAGAAATCGAATGATCCTTTGAATGAATGAAAATGGGAATACAGCATACCAAAATGTATGGGATGCACCAAAAGAAGGAAATTCATGTCAGTACATAGCTACATCAGGAAACAGAAAATACCTCAAATAAAACAACCTAACTTTGTCTATGGAAACTAGAAAAAGAACAAACTAGGCCCAAAGTTAGAAGAGAGAAAACAATCTGGGGCAAAAGGAAGTAAATGAAATGGAAACTAAAAAGACTACAGAAAGGGCACCTGGGTGGCTCAGTGGGTTAGAGCCTCTGCCTTCAGCTCTGGTCATGATCCCAAGGTCCTGGGATCAAGCCCTGCATCCGGCTCTCTGCTCGGTGGAGAGCCTGCTTCCCCCTCTCTTTCTGCCTGCCTTTCTGCCTGCTTGTGATCTCTTGTCTGTCAAATAAATAAATAAAATCCTTACAAAAAAAAAAAAAGACTACAGAAAAAGTCATTGAGGCTAAGAGTTGATTTTTTGAAAAGATAGGCAAAATGTACAGATCTTTAGATAGATTCACACAGAGAAAAAGGAAAAGAGAACCTCAACTAAATAACATGAGATATTAAAGAGGAGATGTTACAATAGATGATAACACAGAAATACAAATGAGTATAAGAGACTACTGGGGAAAATTATATACCAGCAAATTGGAAAATGTTAAAGAGATGGGGAAATACTTAGAACCAAACTATTGTGAGTGAATCATGAAGAAATAGAAAATCAAAAGAGAATAATTACTAAATAAGGAGATTAAATCAGTAATCTAAACCTACCAACACACATAGTCAGGACCCAATGGCTAGACAATCTCAATCAAAATTTCAATGGAATTTTTCACAGAAATAGAATAAACTGTTCAAAAAAAATAAATGGTTTTAAAATTTGTATGGAACTACAAAAATTCCTCAATAAATAAGGAGAGCAATCTTAAGGAAGAAAAACAAACATGAATCAAACTCCCTGATTTAAGCCTATCTTTTTTTTTTTTTAAAGATTTTATTTATTTATTTGACAGACAGAGATCACAAGTAGGCAGAGAGAGAGAGAGAGGTGGAAGCAGGCTCCCCACTGAGCAGAGAGCCCGATGCGGGACTCGATCCCAGGACCCTGAGATCATGACCTGAGCCGAAGGCAGCGGCTTAACCCACTGAGCCACCCAGGCGCCCTGATTTAAGCCTATCTTATAAAGTTATTGTAATCAAAACAATATGGTATTGGCATAAAATTAGGCCCATAGATAGATCAATGGAACTGAACAGAGAGCCCAGAATAATCCACACATGTATGAACAAATAATTTATGACAAAGGAGGTAAGCAAATGCTATGGGACAAAGACAGTCTCTCAATAAATAGTGTTAGGGAAACCATTATCTTACATCACACACAAAAATTAACTCAAAATGGATTAGAGACTTGATATGTAAGACCCGAAATCATACACTATAAGAAAACATAGGCTTTATTTTTATTTATGTATTACTTGAGAGAGAGAGAGAGCACGAGACAGGGGAGCTTGGAGGGAGAAGCAGGGCTTTTCCCTGAGCAGGGAGTGCAATGCAGGTTCAATCCTGCGACTCAATGCCAGGATCCTGGGATCATGACCCAAGCTAAAGGCAGATTCTTAATCAACTGGGCCACCCAGGTCCCCCAGAAACATAGGCTTTATTCTCCTTGACCCGAGTCATGGAACTGGATGTTTGTTGTTGTTTTTTGAAAAATGAACTGGTTTGTATTCTAAACAGTACCAGGGTAGGGTGCTGGAAGAGCACACTGCACCACATTGCAACTCTCAATAGACAGGGCTGGGCTCCAATTACCCACCAAAAGTCAAGCTTCTTGTCACCCGAAGATCTGCATGGACTGGGACCTTAGGGTGAGTGGGGCCACCCTTCTCCTGAGTCACCAAGGCCTCAGTGCCCCACCTCCCCCTCAACCAGCTGCAACATGGCTCCCTCCACTCAGCCTGTGGCTGCCAGTGCCACTACAGCCTGCTCTGTGGGGAAGCCTATGTGCTCCAGCTGCTGCAGCCACAGACAGAAGACACAGTACTTAGGCAGCCAAAGGGGGCTCTCAGGACACGAGGTTGGCCCCTGCAAGAATGAGGCTTGGATCCCCTCATGCAGCATTAGCTCACCCAGGTCGGCCCATAGCAGGGTCCCTGGGGGAAAGCTGGGTCTGGCCCAGACCAGGCTTTACCTGTGAAGACCCCTCCCGCAACAGTTGCACAGGCTCCATGCCTGGTGATAGATGGGTCAAGCCTTCACTGTGGGACCGGAGGCTAGGGATGCCATGTAAGGAGGCCCAGGGGTGGGAGATCTTGCCTGAGCAGGATGGGTGAAAGGCAGCTCAGCCCAAGCACCTGGGGTAGGAAGGAGTCTGAGTGGCCAGCACAAGGGTCAGGGCCCTGAGCAAGAAGCCCTCCTGCAGTGCCTGCAACTGGTGCTCCTACAGCTCCAGTTACAGTATCTGACACAAACCCAAA
>NW_026744188.1:0-3048 GCF_022355385.1 Mustela nigripes
TGAGTGAGCACCATATGGTTCCCATTTTACAGACTGGGAAACTGAGGTTCAGGAAATCTAACTTGTTGAACCAAGAACTCAGATACAGCTCTGTCCGACTCTGAAACCCATTATTTCCCATCCTGTGCCCAGCTTCTCTACATTGCCTTTTCCATATTGTTCCTCAAGCAACAGTAAGAGCTTCTTAGGAACCCTTAAGTACGTGTAGACGTGGACGTGGCTGTGAGGGAGATTTTGGAGTTAAGCTCTGGGAGCCAGAGAGCTACTTCTGCCTTTGTTAGCAACACATTGTAACTGCGGATGCTAGACATTTAGTTTGGGGCAAAAGGGTACAGCCTTATCCACTGCTACTTTTCTGCCACCTTCAAGCAAAAAAGGAAGGAAAAAAAAAAGTCAGAGGCCATAAGCTGAAAGTCATAAATGAATTTACTGAAGCCTGGCTGTACTCTGGGAAATCCTGTCCTTTCTACGTTCGAGACCCATACTGGTTTCTGACTGCCAGTAGCAACAAATGTAAATGTTTAACCTCTCATATAAATAAATAAAATCTTTTTTTTTTAAAGAATGTTCAAATAGCATGGAGGACATGGGGAGAAAGAGAGCAGAAGGGAGTTGGGGGAATTTGGAAGGGGAGGTGAACCATGAGAGACTATGGACTCTGATAAACAATCTGAGGGTTTTGAAGGGGTGGGGGGTGGGAGGTCGCGGTACCAGGTTTGTGGGTATTATAGAGGGCACGGATTGCATGGAGCACTGGGTGTGGTGCAAAAATAATGAATACTGTTATGCTGAAAATAAAAAATAAATTAAAAAAATTTAAAGGTATGAACAACATCAATAAAAAAGAATGTTCCTGTATTTACCCACCTTTGCATTTAAAATCAAGTATATGGCATATAATTTAATACTTCTGGCTGAACCCTATCATAAAATGTGATGCCCTACGGCTGGGGGAATGTATAATATCGTCTGATTTCATTTCCTAGGTTATACTTTCTTTTTCTCCTTTACTGTCAAGGCGAAAACCTAACCACTGTTACCAACGTGCCAGCCTCTGTACTTCTCAGCTACTTCTAATGTGATGTTGGCTGAGGCATGAACTTTCTGGGATCTTAACATGGCATGTAAAATAAGAGTCCATAGAACCAGAAGGAGACATGATCTCTTACTTTATTAACATACATGAGCTTCGACTATGATTCAGAAGAAGTGAAGGAAGCTAGAAAGAAAATAAAATGACACATTGGACTTGTGAAAAATATCATCTTTGAGCCACCAAGCTACAGGAAAAAAAAAAAAAAAGACTATAACATTCTTGGAACTCCTGGGTGGTGCAGTTGGTTAAGCACCTGACTCCATTTCAGCCAAGGTCATGGTTTCACGATCATGAGATCAAGCCCTGTGTAGGGCTCTGAGCTCAGCACAGAGTCTGCTTTAAGATTCTGTCTCCCTCTTCCTCTCCCTCTGTGCCTCTCCTACTCTCTCTCTTTCTCAAATTAATAAATCTTTTTTAAAAATAGCATTCTTTCATTGAGGTATATTTCATATATAATAAAATGCTTAGATCTTCAGTGTATTGTTTAGCAAGTGTTGACACATGTATATATACCCATGTGATCCCATTCCTCAGAGCAAGATGTAGAGCATTTTTATCACTTCCTTGTGCCTGTTCGAGCCTTTGTCTCTCTTCCTGTCACCACACACACATACACAGAAGCAGCAGTTGTTCTGATTTCTATTGCTATAGATTCCTTTGCCTGCCCTTGAAATTCACATGAATGGAGTCATACAATATATCCTCTTGTCTATCTGCCGTCTTTAGTTCACTATAATGTTTTGCATGTATTTGTGGTTCATTCATTCAACCACTACTATTCATTGAGTAGTAGTCTGTTGCCCAAATATAGCACAATTTGTTTATCCATTCTTCTGTTGATGGAATTTGGAATTCTAGTTTGGAGCTCTAATAAATGAAGACTTATGAATATTTAAGTATAAGTGTTTTTGAGGACATATGCTTTAATTTATCTTGAATACAAGCCTTATTTAAGCCAAGAGTGGAATTTTTAAAATTGTTCCCCTCTTTCCACTTATTTTTGTAATGACATATATACATATTCATTCTTTACATGTTATTGCTTGTTATAAAAGCTTGGCTTTTTAGTTTTAGAATTAACCTATAGACAAAGCAAGTGAATGTAACTGTAGTTCTAGAAAAAAGAGTGGAGAAATGAGCATGGTAGGTCAAAGAAACACACATGCTCCAAGGAGGAAAATATTTGATGTACTTGAGGATCTGACTGAAAGACATATGGCTGGAGCATAATGTTTGAAGGAAATAGCGGTCAGAGAAGAAGCTAGGGAGGATGGCTGGGGTCAGGTCATGCAGAGTTTAATAGGTTATCTGAAGCATGTTAGATTTTTACCTTAAGTGCATCCAACTGATGATTTTAGGAAGCCAAGTAATATGGTCCTTTGTTCTCCATGGAGGAGATGAAAGTATAGAGGGAGGAAAAGTCAGAGTTCCAGCACCAAAGTTCAGAGGAGATGGGCACGGCCTTAGGCTATAGATGGAGAAATGTGGGCATTTGTGAGACATATTTTGGAAGTAGAATTTGAGCTCACCAAATTAATTTGCACCCACCAAATTAATTTCCATGTGATAAATGGAGTAAAACTTAAATTTCCAAACACCATTTTTAAGAACTTAAATTTATCTTTTTTTTTTCTTTTTTTTTTTTTTTTTGTGCGGGCTGATTTTCTGTGAGTCATTAAAAGGTATTGCCGGGACAGATAAAAGAAATGAGACTATGGAGAAAGGGTAAATAAAAAGCCTTCTTTCCACGTTATTAAACTTTTCCCAGTTTCCCAGTTACGTATTTTTCAAAGTGGGTCAGCTCTTCACTTGCATCAGAAGCACTTGGGGCTGGTTATTTTAAGTGTGTATTCCTAGGTTCTAACCTAGACCTATTGAATCTCAGTCTCAAGGAGGCTAAGGATTGGGATTTGCATTTTAAACAAATTCCCCAGAACATTATGAAGTATTGC
>NW_026744189.1:0-3047 GCF_022355385.1 Mustela nigripes
ATACAGTGGAAAAAAGACAGTCTATTCAATAAATGGTGCTGGGAAAACTGGACAGCTATGTATAGAAGAATGAAACTCGACCATTCTCTTACACCATACACAAAGATAAACTCAAAATGGATAAAAGACCTCAATGTGAGACAGGAATCCTTCAGAATCCTAGAGAAGAACATAGGCAGTAACCTCTTCGATATCAGCCACAGCAACTTCTTCCAAGATATGTCTCCAAAGGCAAAGGAAACAAAAGGGAAGATGAACTTTTGGGACTTCATCAAGATCAAAAGCTTCTGTACAGCAAAGGAAACAGTCAACAAAACAAAGAGGCAACCCACGGAATGGGAGAAGATATTTGCAAATGACAGTACAGACAAAAGGTTGATATCCAGGATCTATAAAGAACTCCTTAAACTCAACACACACAAAACAGATAATCATGTCAAAAAATGGGCAGAAGACATGAACAGATACTTCTCCAATGAAGACATACAAATGGCTACCAGACACATGAAAAAATGTTCATCATCACTAGCCATCAGGGAGATTTAAATTAAAACCTCATTGAGATATCACCTTATACCAGTTAGAATGGCCAAAATTAGCAAGACAGGAAACAACATGTGTTGGAGAGGATGTGGAGAAAGAGGAACCCTCTTCCACTGTTGGTGGGAATGCAAGTTGATGCAGCCACTTTGGAAAACAGTGTGGAGATTCCTCAGGAAATTAAAAATAGAGCTTCTCTATGACCCTGCAATTGCACTACTGGGTATTTACCCCAAAGATATAGATGTAGTGAAAAGAAGGGCCATCTGTACCCCCAAAGTTTATAGCAGCAATGGTCACCGTCGCCAAACTGTGGAAAGAACCAAGATGCCCTTCAACAGATGAATGGATAAGGAAGATGTCCATATACACTATGGAGTATTGTGCCTCCATCAGAAAGGATGAATATCCAACTTTTGTAGCAATATGGACGGGACTGGAAGAGATGATGCTGAGTGAAATAAGTCAAGCAGAGAGAGTCAATTATCATATGGTTTCACTTATTTGTGGAGCATAACAAATAGCATGGAGGGCAAGGGAAGATGGAGAGGAGAAGGGAGTTGAGGGAAATTGGAAGGGGAGGTACCATGAGAGACTATGGACTCTGAAAAACAATCTGAGGGTTTTGAAGGGGCGGGGGCGTGGGAAGTTGGGGGAACCAGGTGGTGGGTTATTAGAGAGGGCACGTATTGCATGGAGCACTGGGTGTGGTGCAAAATCAATGAATACTGTTATGCTGAAAAGAAATAAAAATTTTTAAAGAAAGATGCTGGAAAACTATGGAAGGAGCCAAGATGTCCTTCAACAGAGGAATGGATAAAGATGATGTGGTTCATATATACAATGAAATATTACTCAACCATCACAAAGGATGATTACCTACCATTTACATTGACATGGATGGGACCAGAAGGCATTATGCTAAGTGAAATAAATCAAGTAGAGAAAGACAATTATCATATGTGGTTTCTCTTATATGTGGTACTAGGGGGAAGGGAAAGAAGCTGAATGTGAAGAAATCACAGAGAGAGAGAGAGAGAGTGCGAGAGCATAAGAGACTTTGCACTCCAGAAAACAAACTGAGAGTTACAGATGGGTTTTGGAGAGGGCATGTGTGGTGATGAGCACTGGGTGTTGTATGTAACTAATGAATCATTGAATGCTACATCAAAAACTAATAATGTACTACTATATGCTGGCTAACTGTACATAATTAAAAAAGAAAAGAAAAGATTCTGGAACCCATTGGTCATCAGGAAAATGAGAGTGAATTCCACAGTGAGACACTACTTTGCATCAGTTAAGATGGCTACAGTCAAAACGACTGACAATGCCAAATGCTGGAGAGAATGTGGAACAGATGGAGCTCCTGTCATTGATCAGAATGCAAAATATTATAATTTGTTTAGAAAGCAGTTTGGCAATTTCTTATAAAGGTTGATACATGCTTACTATGTGACCCATTGGTGCTCCTCAAGACATAAAATGACATAAATCTACAAAAGGACTTGTAGGGGCACCTGGATGGGTTTTTCAGTTAACTGTCCCACTCTTGATTTCAGCTTATGGTCCTGAGATCAAGCCCCGTGTCAGGCTCTGCACTCAATGCAGAGTCTGCTTGTCCTTCTCCCTCCCACTGTTTATGCTCTCTCTCTCTTTCTCTCAAATAAATAAAACCTTTTTTAAATAAACAACCAAACAAAAGGATGTGTACACAATCCTGTGAGTTGCTTTACTCACAATAGCTTCAAATGGCAACAATCAAAATGTCCATTAAGGTAGAACAAAGGTAGAGACATCATGCTCCCTGACTTCAAACTATATTACAAAACTATCATAATCAAAACAGTAGAGTACTGACATTAAAAACAAACATATAGATCAATAGAATAGAATAGAGAGCCCAGAAATAAACTCATGCATTTATATTCAATTAATATATGGCAAGAGAGCCAAGAATGAAAAATGGGGGAATGAACTGTTTCTTCAATTAACGGTGTTGGGAAAACTGGACAGCCATGTGCAAAAGAATGATATTGGGCTACTACCTTTTCACAGTGTATACAATTACCAAATCATTCTATAGTACACCTGAAACTAACATGATGTTCTATATATGTTACACCTCCACGAAAGTGTCCAGTATCTGTGAACAGATAAACAAATTTTCATATATTCATACAACAGAATCCTGAGGAATAAAAGGAAGAAATTACTGATACTAACAATAACAATGAAGATTCTCAAAACTGTTCAGCTGAGTGAAAGAGGACAGATAAAAACTAAACCAGACAAGGATCCCACCAAAAAAGAGAGCTATAGACCAATATCCTTGATGAACACAGATGCGAAAATACTCAACAAAATACTAGCCAATAGGATTCAACAGGACATTAAAAGGATTATTCCCCACGACCAAGTGGGATTTATTCCAGGGCTGCAAGGTTGGTTCAACATCCGCAAATCAGTCAATGTGATACAACACATCAATAAAAGAAAGAACAAGA
>NW_026744190.1:0-3047 GCF_022355385.1 Mustela nigripes
GTATGGCAGGACTGATCTACAGACCATGAGGAGAACTCTTCGTGATATGAAAAAAGGGCGAGTGTGAGGCTCATGCTCAAGTTTTTTTCTCTGGATATCGTGTCACTCATGGTCGTGAAATTTCCGGGTGACTTCATTGGAAATGGACGAGTCTTACTCTCTGGGGGTTTGGCCCCGTCCAAAGAGTTTGGGGTCATTCTGTGGGATGATAGAAGTCCGTTGTTCTGTTGCTGTTGATTTGTTTTGTTTTGTTTTTCAACCTCAGGTGTCCCAACAAATGAGGGACTCCAGAGTAGAGCCCTGGGGAGGGGCGACTGGACAACCAGAAATGTGGTTAAAAATTGGGGCCTAGGGACATGTCAAGCCCATTATGACATCTAATGGTCCAGCCACTGAGAGGACGTACTAGAGGACAGGACACATGCTGAGGGTCACAATGCGTGTTTATGCCCTCGACGCACTGAAGAATGGGCGGGGCCTCATGGTGAATGATGGTTTCTCCTACACTGAACATTGGACAACATGCCAACCACAAGGTTTCTTGCCATGGGTAAGGAAGAGTTCTGATTTATGCATCACAGTCACCCCTGGGATTGGAGATAAGGTCTCGGTTCTGAAACCTGAAAACTGAGGTAGGGAAGAGATGATGACCTAAGGCCATGGCGGTTCTGATGTGCTCAGTGTGCGGTCAGCTGTCTGGGTGTTGGTCACGAGGTCCGGGCTCAGGTTGTCAGACAGTGCATTAGTGCCCAGGTTAGACTATATATTTTGGCTGCATTCGAGTGCAGTGTAGGTTCTTAACTGAAGAACTCTTCAGGATATGAAGAATGAGCGAGTCTGAGGCGCGTGCTCAGGGTTTTGTCTCTGGATTGTGTACCAGGGATGGCCGTGGAATGTTCGGGAGGCCTCATGGGCCATGGAAGAATCTTGTTCTCTGTGGATTTGGCCCGAACCTAATTGCTTTTCGTCAATCTGTGGGATGGGAGGACTCCTTTCAGGTTTGTTACCTCAGGTGTCCCACCAAAAGAGGATTTCCAAAGCAGAGCCCTGGGGAAGAGTGAAGGGACAACACGAACTATGGTTAAAAATTGGGGCCTAGGGGCATGGCAAGACAAGTATGCTGTCTCTCCATCCAGCCACTGAGAGGCCTTACCTGAGGACTGGGCTCAGGCTGAGGGTCACAATGTGGGTTTGTGACCAATGTGGCCCGCAAGCATGGGGGGGCCTCATGGGCCACACTGGTTTCAACTAAACTGAACCTTGGACAACATGTCAAGCACAAGGTTTCTTGCCATGGGGAAAGAGTTCTGATTTCTGCATCATTTTCAAACGCGGGCCATGATTGGAGATAAGGTCTAGGTTTTGAAGCCTGAAAACCGAGGTTGAGAAGAGATGACGACCTAAGGCCATGGTGGGCCCGATATGCTCAGTGTGCTTCCAGCTGTCTGGGTGGGGCCAGGAGGTCCAGGCTCAGGCTGTGTCAGAAAGGGCATTAGTGCCCAGGTCAGCTTATATATTTGGGGTACAGCTGAATGGCGTGCAGGTTGATCCTCATTTGGTGTTTCTAGGTAGCCCGAGAGGGCAATGATTTCCTTCTGGAGGGCAGGCATAGTGCTGCATTGTAGTTCTGATTTGCCAAACTGGAGGGCTTGTGTGCCAGTAGTCTGAGGACGGAAGTCTGAGAACCCAAGCACAGTCGTCAGGTTTGGCTCCAGGGGCCTGAGCCTGTAGGGTGTGTAGGCCAGGGCTGTTTGGACAGTTGTCTTAAAACACAAAATCGGCTTATGTTTCGGGTCATAGGTATGGCAGGACTGATCTACAAGCCAAACTGGAGGGCTTGTGGGCCAGTAGTCTGAGAATAGAAGTCTGAGAAACCAAGCTAGGCCTAGGTTTCTGGGTGAGAATATGGCAGGCACAATCTAAACACCTGAATCGAGATCTCTTGCATCTGAAGTCAGGGCGATGATCAGACGATCGCTCAGGTTGGACATTCTGTCCCTTATGGCCCCTTCTTGAAGGGAGGGTGGATCACGAGGCCATGGGGGTTTTCCCACGATGGGAGTTCTGAGAAGCTCCCAACAGCAAAGATTCTTCTGCAGGACAATTGAGACCTGTTGGTTGGATCCAGGACAACGATTCCAAGCAGGGTTCTAAGGATGGATGGCTGGGTAGACCACCTCGCATTCCAATTGTCTCCACGCAACAAGACAGGTTAGAACGGCTGGATCTGGGGAGCAACCGAGGAGGCTGAGTTGATATGGACTCTCCCGTGGATGTGTCCTAATATGATTTTTTGTCTATGGAGACCTTGGAATGAAGCGGTGGCACTGGGGCCCTGAAGGTTCTCCTAAAGAGAGGCTTTCACACAGCTCCATCGCGCAAGTTTCCCATGTGTAGATGAGATTTGTTCTGATGGGTGAGTCAAGAAACAGCCATATGCTGTTATTGAAATCCAGGCCTCTGAGGAGAGATGCCTGGAAATCAAAGCAATGGATCCGATAGGTGCCTAGGGGCCTGTTCTTACCTTTTTACCTCTGGGGACATCAGTCTCCGGGTCTGAGTGCCGGTAGGTGCTCAGATGGGCCCAGATTGCCCCTGTTAGTCCCGGGATGCCACAAATATTTGGATGGCCGAAGGGACTTTGGAGTTTTATCCTATTAGTAGGTTTGTGGCCATTGGAATGGGCACAGAAAATTCCCTTGGAGAGGGCAAGAACAGTCGTCAGGTTTAGCTCCAGGGGCCTGAGCCTGTAGGGTGTGTAGGACAGGGCTGTTTGGACATTTGTCTGAAAACACAAACTCGGCTTATGTTTCGGGTCATAGGTATGGCAGGACTGATCTACAGACCATCAGGAGAACTCTTCGGGATATGTTAAATTGGCGAGTGTGAGGCTCTTGCTCAAGTTTTTGTGTCTGGATATCGTGTCACTCAGGGTCGTGAAATTTCCGGGTGACACCATGGGAAATGGACTAGTCTTACTCTCTGGGGGTTTGGCCCCGTCCAAGGAGTTTGGGGTCATTCTGTGGGATGGAGGAAGTCCGTTGTTC
>NW_026744191.1:0-3046 GCF_022355385.1 Mustela nigripes
AGGGTGGGATTATGGACATTGGGGAGGGTATGTGATTTGGTGAGTGCTGTGAAGTGTGTAAACCTGGTGATTCACAGACCTGTACCCCTGGGGATAAAAATATATGTTTATAAAAAATAAAAAATTAAAAAAATAATAAAATAAACTACTAAGTTTATAGTAATTTGTTCAACAGCATTAGAAAACCCTTGGAAGTTGGCAAGAGTTTCTTTAATAGGATGCAAAAAAAAAAAAGTGCTAACCATAAAGAAAAAGACTGATAAGTTAAACTTCATTAAGAATAAGAGCTTTTGGGGCGCCTGGGTGGCTCAGTGGGTTAAGCCGCTGCCTTCGGCTCAGGTCATGATCTCAGGGTCCTGGGATCGAGGCCCGCATCGGGCTCTCTGCTCGGCAGGGAGCCTGCTTCCTCCTCTCTCTCTCTCTGCCTGCCTCTCCATCTACTTGTGATTTCTCTCTGTCAAATAAATAAATAAAATCTTTAAAATAAATAAATAAATAAATAAATTCAGTGTGACTGGATTTAAAAAAAAAAAAAAAGAATAAGAGCTTTTACTCACAGAAAAATCACCATTAAAAGAGGAAAAAGGGATGGAGGACAAGATGGCAGGGAAGTAGGAGAAGGCGCCGCTTCAACCTGTACCCTAAAGTGAGCTGATTACCTACCAAAGAACTCCGATCACCCATGAAATCAGCCTGAGATTAGAATGATACATGTCTGGATCTCTACAGGGGCAGAAGACACCAGTGGGCAGGTAAAGCGGTATGGGAGCATCGGACTGATGTTGGAAGATAAACAAAAGGGAAGGGAGCCACCAGAGGCGACCAATTGGAAAGTAATACCGCTAATATGAGACTGCCCTGCATCTGGGGATCAGCATTAACTAGGAAACTGGTTGAAAGCACTCAGAAAGAGCAAAGGTACGCATGCTGGGGGGCAGATTGTGTGAATCAGGGTGGCTAGGGGCAGGAGCTTAAGTCCCTGGACCCAGGACAGCCGCCCCTGGTGCTGAGCCAGAGAGAGTGTAGTGGAGAAACCAGTTCTTGGTCCCTGAGCTGCCAGCGCTCCCGAGAACACGTGGGGTCTGGCTCCTGTGAGGGGCTGGGAGCCTCGCCAGACAGCGGAACACTGAGCTGTGGTAACAGAGCCTGAGATGCGTGTGCGCCTCACCCTCCCCTGAGAGAGGTGTTCGGAGGCCCAGCCCAGCGCTCTTAGACCCATGCCATTGTATCAGAGCCTAAGACGTGTGTGCAACCCACAGTCTCCCCTGAGAGAGGTGGGCACAAGCCGGGCGCTCTTAGACCCAGAAAGATGAGGCACTCCCAGCCCAGGCCAGCAGGAAAATCTCAGTGTGCAATTGCTGCTTGGAACCTCTCCGGCAGTCTGGAGCTGCCCAGACAGCCACCGCTGCCGTGATTTTGGGTACAAGCAGAAGATCCTGTGTCCCCCGGGACCTCAACTGGGAACCTGCTCTGCCAGAGGCCAAGAAGGAATCCATATGGAATCTGCAGCACCCACAGGAGAACAGACTGAGGCTTCTCTCTGAGAGGGAGGTCAGGGTGCAGTTTGTTTTCCTCTAAACCTACAAAAACTATCAAAAGTGGTCAAGATGAGAGAAAAAAAAAAAAGTGAACAAACATAAAAACCTCCAAAGAACAAAAGCCTGAAAAAACCTGTTTCCTCAGAGCCCAACCCTTTGAGGGGTTGGGAGGACTTAACTCAGGGAACATTATTGACTGAAAACCCACGTGGCAGGCCCCTCCCCCAGAAAACCAACCAGGAAAGAAGTAAAAAAAAAAAAAAAAAAGACTACAAGAGGACAACCACCACTACTTCATTGGACAACTTTTATTTTTAACTCATCCCCACTATTCTGGTTAATTTTTTTAATATAATTTTTTAACTTATTTACCATCACAGTGAGATGTCCAGTACATCCAATCCCATAATAACCTTATAACCTGAACTTTTTGATACCGACACCTGTGTTTTTCTTTTGCATTTCTAGTTTTTTAATTTTTTTAAAATTTTAGTTTAGTCTATTTATTCCTTTTTATTTTTATTTTCTAATATTCACATAGAGTTAAGCTTCAAAGTAATCCCCTTTCCCCAATCAATACTATCCCTATAGGTAAAAAAATTTTTAATACCCCTTTATCTTAGGAAAGTTGAGTCCTTTAACAAAGACATCAATATACATCCAGGAAAAATCAAAACAACCTTCCTTGCCCACACTGAGAATTTATAACCACTCTCCCATCTTTTTCTTCCATCAGTGTTTCTGTGTTTTTTTGTTTGTCCTGATAGTATATAAATCTTACACATGGGGTTCTTTTTGATGAGTTTATTCCTTTATTTGCATATATTTTTTTTCTCCTGTCATATACTTTTATCATTCTTGTTGTTTGTCTGTTTTTGTTTGTATACTTCATAAATCTTACCTTGGGCCCATTTGGGCTGAACCTTCTCTTTTATCTTCCTTTTTTCCTGTCTCTCTCTCTCTCTCTCTCTCTCTTGTTTTTTCCTTTTCTTTTCTTTTTTCTCTCATTTGGGTGGGGAATCCTGATTGCTCAAAAGCATTCCAGGTTGCACATGGACTGCACCATGGTCGATACATCCAGCTACATCCATTCAGTCAACTCTCACCAAAATGAGTAGGAGGAGGAATGCCCAACAGAAGAAAAATACAGAGGATGGACCTTCTGCAACAGAGCTAACAGCTATCAACATAGACAATATGTCGGAAAGAATATTCAGGCTAACAATGATCCAGGCAATAGCTAGGTGGGGGAAATCCATGGATGACCAAACGGAATTGATTAGGGCAGAACTGAAAGTGACCAGGGATGATGTTCACAATGTTAGGGCAGACTGAAAGCTACCAGGGATGAGGTTCACAATGCTCTCAATGAGTTCCAATCTAATCTAAATTCTCTCAAAGCTAGGTAACTGAGACAGAAAATAGAATTAGTGATCTGGAGGAAAAACAGATAGAGAGAATGGATCAGGAGGAAGCCTGGAACAAACAGCTTAGAAGCCATGAAAACA
>NW_026744192.1:0-3046 GCF_022355385.1 Mustela nigripes
CATGGGTTAATATAATGATTTGGGCTTATAATCATAGTGAGATTGAAAACCACTGGGAGGTTTGGAGTGGCTGAGTAATGTTATTTGACTTCAGCTGTTGAGAATAAACTGGACAATGGCAAATGCTGGGATATAATTGATTGCAATGATCAAGGCAAGAGATAATGATGGTTTAGGAAAGATGGTCATCTTAGGAACGGACAGATAAAAAGTGGTCAAATTCTGGATAATTTGAAGGTAGAATGAATAGGATTTGCTGACAGACTAAAGGTGCTATTTGAGGGAGAGGATGAGTAAGATTTTTACCTGAGGAACTAAAAAAATGGACTTGCCATTTACTGAATCAGCTAAGACTGAAGGCAGGGGGTGAGATCAGGAGCTCAGTGTCGTACCTGTTTAAGTTTGAGGGCCTATTAGATCTCTAACAGAGAGGTCTCCTAGGCAGTTGGGTATACAAACCTGATGTTCAGGAGAATGACCCTAAATGGATGGATGAATTTGGGAGCTATTAGCATACAGATGGGATTTAAAGCCAAACTATGAATCAAACTCTGTGAGATCACTAAGAAAGTGAGATAGAACCCACAAGAGGGCAAAGGACAGAGGCCTGGGGGCAGTGTGGTTTTAAGAGATTACCAGTGCCAGAGAAGGAAACGGACTGATGGGTCAGCCAGAAAGGGGGAAGGAAAACCAGAAGAGTGCTGCTGTGGAAGCCAAGTGAAGAAAGGGTCTCAGAGCAGGAGGAGTTCCCAGTTGTGCCAGATATGAAGGCGAGGGCAGGTAGAGTGAAGACAGAGAATTGACCATTGGACTTAGCCATGTGAAGTCACTGATGACCTTGGCAAGAACAGTGGGAGTAGATTCAAGAAAAGAAATTGAGCACTGAAGTATTGGCACTTGTGAGTTTTCCTGTGAAAGGGGGGAAAGAAATGAGAAGAATCTGGAGGAGTAAGTGGAATCAAGAAAGGTTTTTTTTTGTTTTGTTTTGTTTTTTTAAGATTTATTTATTTATTTGACAGACAGAGATCACAAGTAGGCAGAGAGGCAGACAGAGAGAGAGGAGGAAGCAGGCTCCCTGCTGAGCAGAGAGCCCCATGTAGGGCTCGATCCCAGGACCCTGGGATCATGACCTGAGCCGAAAGCAGAGGCTTTAACCCACTGAGCCACCCAGGCACCCCAAGAAAGGTTTTCTTTAAGAAACAAGAAACCGTGCTGTGTGTGTTGTCGGAAAGAGGAAGATCCAGGAGAGAGGAAAACATTAAGAATGCATGATAAAGAAGGAGAGCAATACTTTTATGAGAGCCTTCAGTGCCAGGAGAAGAGACAGTTCATCCATGGCCACAGGAGGTAGGTATTTGGGCATAGATAGAGGTAGGTGTTAAGTGTGGTAGATCTCAGTTAATATCTTCTCTGAATGCTGTGCTTTCTCGGTCGCATAGGAGGTAAGACATCAGTTGAGAGCGTGGATGGAGGAGGTGCTAGAGACTTAAGAAGAGACAATGTGAGTTGTCTGGGAGGGTGTGAGAGGTTATGGAATAAGAAAATACAGTGATGATGTTAAGGTTAGCTTGGCAGAGGGGCGCCTGGGTGGCTCAGTCGTTTAAGTGTCTGCCTTCGGATCAAAGAAAGACAATTATCATATGATCTCACTGATGTGAAGAATTTGAGAAACAAGACAGAGGATCATAGGGGGAGAGGAAAAAATGAAACAAGATGAAACCAGAGAGGGAGACAAACCACAAGAGATTCGCAATCTCTGGAAACAAACTGAGGGTTGCTGGAGGGGAGGGTGGTAGAAGGGATGGTGTGGCTGGGGGATGAGACTGGGGAGGGTATGTGCTATGGTGAGTGCTGTGAATTGTGTTAACATTGATGATTCACAGACCTGTACCTGTGAAACAAATAATACATTATATGTTAATTTTTTTTTTAAAAAAGGTGTCTGCCTTTAGCTCAGCTCAGGATCCCAAGGCCAGGCATCTGGCTCCCTGCTCAGAGGGAAGTTTGTTTTAACCCTCTCCCTCTGCCTGCTTGTGCTCGCTCCCTCTCTTGCTCTCAAATAAACAAAATCTTAAAAATTAGCTTGGCAGGGACACCTGGATGGCTCAGTCGGTTGGGCATTTGCCTTTGGCTAAGGTCATGAATCCGGGGTCCTGGGATCAGGCTCCCCAAACTCAGCGGGGAGCCTACTTCTCCCTCTGCCTGCTGCTCTCCCTGCTTGTGCTCACTTGCTCTTTCTCTCTCTCTGACAAATAAATAAAATCTTTAAAAAAAAATAGCTTGGCAGCAAAATGAAGATACAGTGACAAAGAGCAGCAAGGCTAGTGGTCTGAATGAGATTTGATGAGCTTCTGAATCAGTCAGGGGCAGTGTTGTTAGAGTCATTAGCATATAGGTAGTAGTTGAAGGTGCGGGTGTGGATGAAAGTGCCCCAAGACAGCAGAGTAACAGTAGCAGTGGATAGAGGCCACGGAGAGATAGGCCCAAAACTACAAAGGCACTTCCAGGGAAAGAGGAGGAGAAACCCAAATACAGAAGGTGCAGAGGTGAGATTAGATAGGTCTTCTACATGCCAGCTAGTTTGTCTGGGAAGTTGTAGTTTTAGTGAAGGAACAGGGCAGACCTCCTTTCAGTGTTAGCCGAGGAATAAATAGAAATCAGTAGAGGTAAAGAAGTAGAAGGAGCAGAGCCTAAAACTAGGGCTGAAGGGGCACCTGGGTGGCTCCGTTGGTTAAGCATCTGCCTTTAGCTCAGGTCATGATCCTGGAGTCCCAGGGTCGAGCCCCTTGTCAGGCTCCCCACTCAGCAGGGAATCTGTTTCTCCCTCTGCCCTTCCCCCTGCTCATGCATTCGCTCTTTCTCTCTGTCAAATAAATAAATAAAATATTTAAAAATAAGTAAATAAAGGGGCGCCTGGGTGGCTCAGTGGGTTAAAGCCTCTGCCTTCGGCTCAGGTCATGATCTCAGGGTCCTGGGATCCGGCCCCACATCAGGCTCTCTGCTCAGCAGGGAGCCTGCTTCCCTTCCTCTCTCTCTGCCTGCCTCT